>NC_057803.1:384726808-384739616 GCF_018294505.1 Triticum aestivum | reverse complement strand
TGTCGGGTCGGCTGGCCCGGGGGGTCCTTGTTTTTTCTCTTTTGTATTTTCTTTCTTTTATTTATTTTCTTTTCTGTTTTTAAATCATTTTAA
Source organism: Triticum aestivum (assembly GCF_018294505.1). Lineage (NCBI taxonomy): Eukaryota > Viridiplantae > Streptophyta > Magnoliopsida > Poales > Poaceae > Triticum > Triticum aestivum. The sequence continues at coordinate 384,739,523 of NC_057803.1, read as the reverse complement.
ATTACTTAGGCACTTTATAAAAATGGGTTTGTTGCACCATAATTACCCTTTGTAATATTTGGTACAAACCAAACATTTTTATTTTAATGTTTGAAAACTTTTATTGTTTGACTTAATTTCAAATTTGAATTTGGATCGGTTCTGAAATAACGCGAGATTATCAACAATAATCGAGGTGACGTGGCATCATTACCAGAGGGTTACTGTAGCTTGATTACCCGGGCGTCACAATTCTCCTGTACTACAAGAAATCTCGTCCCGAGATTTAAGAGGTAGTGAAAGGGGGAAGGTTTGGTAACGAATCTAACGGGTCTTCTCATTCTGGCTTGCTCTTCTCGAAGAAGTCGATTCATTACATTGATGTCTTCAGTCCTCTGCTTGAGGTCATCATGATGAAGTTTGTCGTCCTTCCTTCGGTAACTCCATCGTACCTACGTAAAAATAAGGGGGTATTCCGGGAGAACGAACCTCTACCAGGTTGACTATCTGGTCGATATCATCGAGGAAGGTGGCAGAAAATAACTCTCGAATTGAAACTTAAGGAAATATCGAGAGCAAAGTAATGAGGTTTCATGGGAAGTTTCGAGCGAGCAGGCAACCGTTCGATGCCTGAAACAGGGCGTGAAAGGGGCTCAAAGCAATCGGGAATAAGTATTGCGTCCGGCAACAGATTTGATGATCCCTCGGAAGATGGCTCGTGAATTACATACGAGGTCACACGCGAGGAACAACCTTGGGAACAGGGGGTGTAGGAGAGTCAGGTTTCGATCCAGTGGACCTGTGGGTTATGGGCCCACCATGTGGGTTAAGAGTAGGAAGGGCGTTGACATCTTACATGGTCATGACAGTAAGGCATGTCAGAGGGTAGCCTGTCAATTATATGTCAGCAACAATGTCGGTACCAAGGGCGAGGGACGAAGAGAACCAATTTCCTGCTCGTTGAAACGAGGCGGACCAATAGGCAAAGTTCTCCTCCATTGGTGGTTACCGGAATGTCATCAACAATAGCAACAGGGTCTTACTGACAGAATTGCACTCTGAGGTGTTAACATAAGGAGGGGATTAATACTTCTTAGATCATAATGATCACCAGAAAGGTTAGTCAAAATAATGGAAAGGAAAAGGTGTTTATCAGATTAAAAACTCAATGGAAAGGAAAATGTGTTTAAACACATATTTCATGGGTATATCCTTCCCAAGGGCAAGCAAAGCATGATATCCATGACGGGATATAACGTAGCAAACCCCTTTAGAAAAGGGAAGAGAAATTCCATGCCATTATCCATACAACGGTGTTCGGATAATTGAGCAAGAAACATTTAGCATTGGGCTTCAAATGCTCTTGTTGAAAATCAGAGTACCATTGACATGCTTCGAGATAGCATTAACATGGTCTTCAGGTGAAGATCAGACTTTGGAAACACGAAGGATCCATCAGGAATAACTTGTAGAATAAGTCTTACAATTTCCTCATGGATGAATGGATAACCTTGCTGAAAAGGAATCTATAATGATAGGTCCTCCAGCCGGGGGGGGGGGTGCTAGGCATAACATCATGTTACCGGGTCATCAAAGGATCAACATCATAACTCTTGGAAAGTTGTCCCAACCATCATATCTGACCGAGATTCAGATCCGATTGGTGTCAGGATACCTGAGACTCAGGATGCCTGAGAGGAAAACGTGTAATACAATTGACAAGAAGACATTGTAAAATTCTCGAGCAATGAACTATGGGAGCAAGTTCCGAAACAAGAGCTCATCATTAAATCAACGAGAGGATGAGAAGGTGGCTGATGGGCTCAGCGACAATTCATCGAGAATTCCAACGGATGGATTTCCACGATAATGTGAACAAGAAGATGACACTTATCAATTCAAATGATATAAGGTTGTATGCTCGAGGAAAACATACACCATCAATCACTAGTTGAAAGGTGTGCCCGTAATATGACCTTAGGCAGCAAGATCAATGTTAGAGTGACGATTCAATAACCAACAGTCTAAGAACGAACTGTCGATCGTTAACTTCAAAGCAATAGGGTTGCTAGAAGTCCAGAACTCAAACAACACCGTTCACTTGTTGGTACCCCGGTTGGAATCAACACGAGGACCAAGAAAGAATGGTGATGGTGAGAAGTTTCACCAGACCAAGAATTTTTAAGAGGTGGTGAAATTCTCACGACATTCTTGACATAAAAGATGGTAATACTCCAAGGTAAAGACGAACAAATGCTGGATAGCAAGTATCTTAAGGTATAACACAAAACACGAACAAGTTTGTGTTGAATGGAAGGAATAAAGTGGTCGATGACAACACAAATCATCGAGGGCAAGGATGGTATTTCTCATCATGAATCCGGTTGATATCCTGGAAGAGCTCATAAGGTTGATGATGATCATGACACACTTTGTTGAGAGATTTCAAGATGTAATCGATCGGCGATGACATCAAGTCAAATGAATGGTGAAGCGAATGTCACATCCCTAGCTTCAGGCATTGCTCTAGGTTAGCTTCATGTGTGAATCATGTTTAAATTCTGAAATTTGAACTGAGGAAATATTGGAAGCCTCAAAACCCTAAATAAAAGAGGGGCAAAAACCCTAGAAATCTTATTCATTGCTCCAAAAGGCTCTTCTTAAATGTTTGATAACTTTTGGTAAGGGTTCTGGTCCCAACCAAAATATTGAACATTTTTAAAGAATTATTTTTGGGACTTTGGATTTAATTCATTAGCTATTTGAATTTGAATTATATTCATATAATTAGAATATAATTTAAATACCCCTGAAATAGTTTATAAGCTTTTGGAAAAGTCCATCTAGCAGTATAAAATATTCAGAGGAGTTTTGGCATTGTTTGAATTATTTTTAAATTCAAAACAGTGGCAAAACAGATTAAAAAAAAGGAAAACAGAACAGAAAAATTAAAAGGGACAGTACTTACCTGGCCTCACCCGTGCAGCCCACCAGAGCCGGCCCAGCTCCTGTGCTGGTCCAGCACTGTGCGGCCCAGCCCACCCCGGGTCGCCACCGTCTTCAACCTCCTGCCAGTAGGCAGGAGGGCGTGTGCCCGACGCGCGCGCGCACGCTCCGGCCACCTCCTGCTTACCCGCTCGCCGCTGGAGGCACCCGAGGGCGCCACGCACTCCCCCTCGTCCCCTGCACCTCCCCTCTCTTCCCCTGGACCCCGTTCCCTCCTCTGCTTCCCTCCCGCGCACACCACCGAGCGGAGCTCGCCGTCATCGTCACCGTACCCATGGCCACCGGCCACCCCTAGCCTCTCCGACACACCCACGAGCTCCGCCTCGACCCCCTCTTCCTCCCCACCGTTCCACAGCCCTCCGGAAGCCCTGCATCGCCGCCATCGCCGTCGTCTTCTACCTCGGACCCGCCGGCCATCTTCGTCAAATTCGTCGGCTCTGGTGCATCTCCGAGCCCACTGAGCCACCCTGCTGCATCCCTGTGAGCTTGCCGTTGTTTCCCCTCACCTCTCTCTCTCTCGCGCACCCTGTAGCCGCCGCCCCACAAGCACCCGAAGCCGCCGTCCGCCATGGCCGGTGAGCCTCGTACTCCCGGGGTCCTCCACCTGCGCTCGTTGCCTTCGAGTGCTCCTGACGACCCCAGTAATCCGTAGAGACCCTCAGCTGACCTCGCCGTGCCGTGTAACGCCGAACCCGAGCACACCCGAGCTCCGGCCGCCGCCTCGCTCGCCGTCGGCACCGATTCCGGCCGCCCCGAGCGCAACTGACTCCACCAGGAGCTTCGGCTCGTCCCCAGCTCCTCCTAGATGCCCTCCGCGGCCCATTTGGTCGCCGGAGTGGCCAAAACCACTCTCGCCGCCGCGCTAATGGTCGCCGCCGGCCAGAACTCCGGCGGGCTGACGTGGCTTAGTTAATTAGTCACTAACCCCCCCACCTACTGACGCTGACAAGTGGGCCCCAGGGCTCAGTCAAAGCTAACCAGCCCGGGTCAACGCGGGATTAGTCCCTGTGTCACTGACGTGTGGACCCCACACGTCAGGTTTGACCCGGGGCAGCCCTGTTGACTTGCTGATGCAAGCATGACGCAGTGCTGATGTCATAAAGTATTTTCTGGATTTAATTTAATTCTGGAATTTCAGAAAATAGCTAAAACTTCAATAAATCATAAAAAATTAACCGTAACTCCAAATTAAATAAATTATATATGAAAAATTATCAGAAAAATTCAAGGAATCCATCTGTACCATTTTCATGCATGTTAGAACAACTTATCACTACTGTTTAGGACAAATGAAGTGAATGACATTTAAATAACCACATATGGAGTTTGAATTTGAATTTTATATTCAAACCAACTTCATTTAATCTGTTGCTAGTTGCATTAGCCCAAAACACATTCATTTTGCCATGTCATGATCATGCATCATATTGTGCATTGCATTGATTGTGTTCCCTTCTGTGTTGCCGGTATTTGTCCCCTCTCGATAGACGTGATACCGATGATGTGATCGTTGACACTGATGAAGACTCAATGTTATCTTCAGAAGTGCCAGGCAAGCAAAACCCCCTTGTTCATTCCGATACAATCCTACTCTCTCGCTCCTGCTCTCTTTTACTGCATTAGGACAACAACGATTCATCTGTTACTTGCTGCGGTAGCTGAACCCCTTTATCCTTTGCATGACCTGTCATTCCACAGTAAATAGATGAAACCCACTAGTATGAGTAGGAGTTGTTTGAGCCCTGTTGTGCCTACTCATTCATGTTTGTTTGTCATGCCTGCTACTGCTTAGAGTTGAGTCAGGTCAGATTCATCGGGGATGAATCAGAGGTGTGTGAACATGTCCTACTGTGTGTGAGCTAAGTGTGTGAACACGATTTGGTAAAGGTAGCGGTGAGAGGCCATGTAGGAGTACATGGTGGGTTGTCTCATTGCAGCCGTCCTCAGGAACTGAGTTCTGTGTTTGTGATCCATGATTCAGCTACTACCACGCATTGGGCCCGAAACCAATGGACCCTCTCGGCTTCTTAATCACCCTTGTCCTCTGTCCAGGAGTTGCAAGTAGTTTCTGGTGTTTGTAGTATGCTGGAGGCCGTGGACAGCGCTGACCGTAGGGGTGGGCTGTGATGCGGTAGGCACGTGGCCGGGTAAACCGGGCACCCGTTTGGTGTCACGGAACCCTGTACACATCGTTTGGGGCTGTGAGCGAAACTCCGGCCGGATCTCCTCATGGATGGAACCCGAATAGGCGATAAACCTGGACTAGAGACTTGAGTGTTTAGGCAGGCCGTGGACGACACCCACGTTGGGCTTCCGCTTGAAGGTTGCCGAGTACATGTCGTGTAAACGGCGGTAAGTGGTGAGAGCGTGTGTGAAGAAGTACACCCCTGCAGGGTTAACCTAATCTATTCGAATAGCCGTGTCCACGGAAAAGGACCTCTGGGTTGCTTATATCAGTTCATAGACAAGTGAAAGTGGATACTTTAAAATACGCAAGATAAGCGTGAGTGCTATGGATGGCGTTCTCGTAGGGAGACGGGAGCGGATCCATAGTGGTGTATTGATATGGTGAATATGTGGACTCGTGTGCGCCACCTCAAAAAAGTTACTCGCAGTCGTAGTTCAGGATAGCCACCGAGTCAAAGCTGGCTTGCTGCAGTCAAACTCCACCATCCCCTTTGTTGATAATGATGCATATGTAGATAGTTCTGATGTAAGTCTTGCTGGGTACATTTGTACTCACGTTTGCCTATTTTATGTTTTTGCAGAGAGACTTCGGTCTCGCTAGTAGTTTCACGTGGACTTCGACGTTTAGCTTGATACCTCAGCTACGATCTTGTGCCCTCGGCAGGATCTGATAGATAGTCAGGCTTCTCAGCCTTTTTCATTTATAGTTGTCTATACTCAGACATGATAGCTTCCGCTTGTGCTTTGACTTGTATGCTCTGAGTGTTGGGTCATGAGACCCATGTTTGTAATATCTCGCTCCTCGGAGCCTATTGAATAAACTACTTGAGTCGTAGAGTCATTTTGTGATGCCATGTTGTATTGCACATATCGAGCATATTGTGTGTATGTTATTGAAATGCTTGGTATGTGTGGGATCTGACCATCTAGTTGTTTATCTTTAGTAGCCTCTCTTACCGGGAAATGTCTCCTAGTGTTTCCACTGAGCCATGGTAGCTTGCTACTGCTCCGGAACACTTAGGCTGGCCGGCATGTGTCCTTCTTCGTTCCTGTGTCTGTCCCTTCGGGGAAATGTCACGCTTTGAGTACCGGAGTCCTGTTAGCCCGCTACAGCCCGGTTTACCGGAGTCCTGCTAGCCCAGTGCTACAGCCCGGACCCACTCGCTGATGACCGACACGTTTGATGCTGGGTCATGGATGCCTGTCCCTGTAAGTCTGTGCCGCTTTGGGTTTACGACTAGCCATGTCAGCCCGGGCTCCTTATCATATGGATGCTAGCGACACTGTCATATACGTGTGCCAAAAGGCGCAAACGGTCCCGGGCAAAGGTAAGGCGACACCCGTGGGAATACCGTGCGTGAGGCCGCAAAGTGATATGAGGTGTTACATGCTAGATCGATGTGGCATTGAGTCGGGGTCCTGACAGCGTTGGTATCAGAGCTTGACTGCCTGTAGGATTACCAAGCCAAACTGGTCGAAGTTGAGTCTAGAAATTCTTTAGTTATATAAGGGAATTGATTGTGGGATGGAACGTAAGGCTCTTTTTACTCCTTATACCTCATGACCTTCTGATCTGAGTCATCATCTTCTCTTCTATGGGGATTAAGAACTAGGCTTTCTCTTCTTTCTATCAGGATCACGTGTTACTAATCCGAAGACTTATAAGATTGTTGGATTTAAGCTTGAGTTCAGTTTCTACTACTTCCGTATGTTAATTGTTGATCTCGAAACCTTGATATCGTGCTTCTGAGTGGTTATGCCACCATTTTGTGAATGTCTCAAATCTTTTCTGAGCATTTACAGCCGTTATGCTGTCCGAGTCATCCCAGGTTTCTAAATAGTCTGATGCATTTGCAAAATCCTTTCCCTCTGGTCTCGATGTTCCTTTATGCCAGCTCAATCACACTAATTGTTGAGTTGAGGTATTCTATTGCCTTGACATTATGTTGGAGTTACTATAATGACCTTAGGTGTCTCAGGGGATCATCTAGTAGCCTAGCCATGATTTATGCTCCAGTGTGATGACTCTGGCCGTTATTATCGAAAGCATCCCGTGATGCCATCTAGTAGTAGGTATTCTATCCCTGGGTTTTGAACCCGAGATTCACCCTACTTGCTTCATGTCGATAGTTTTGCTCGTTCCTTTAGGTTATCAGTAACCTTTGCATTAGTCCTCGATGTTCGTGGTATTCCTTTCTTCCAAATACTATGAACCGCTTATGGCAGATGTTCCTCGCTGATCGAAAGATCACAATCAGAGTGCTCTCGATGGGTTCTCGATTCTACATTGTGACTCTGCCCGTTCTACCTTTCTGCATGGGTTATCCGGAAGAAATATGTGGAATTCGTTCGACATGCTAAACCATGCATCCACAACTCAGAAAATCGCATGTTCCTTTGAGTTGCTCTCTTTAGTTGCATTCTGACCCTCGTCTATCAATTGATAGTCAAGAGTATGCGTGCGTTCGTTCATCGATGCCTATGACTCTTGTGGTCTGTCAAGCCATTCCATTCCGGGATGACTAGGAGAAACAAACTCCAGTACCTCTTCCATATCTAGGATTGGGTCAAAAAGTTGTGCTCCACAGAACAAATTGCTAATCCAGCTTTTGTTCTGCTCTATCTTGGAGTATTACCATCTTTATATCGGGATGTTATAGGAATTGCACACCATCCTATGCACTCTTGGTACAGTGATACTTCTTGCCATCATTGTTCATTCCTCGGTTCCTGTATTATTGTAACCGGAATGCCGACAAGTGAATCGTGATGTGTGAAATCAATACTCCTAGCAACCTTGTTGCTTGGTAGCTAAAGGACAATAATTTCATTCTTAGCGTGTTGTTTATTGAATCATCATTCTAAGATTGATCGTGCTACCTAGTCCTTATTTCCTGGTGCACTCTTTGATTGATGAGTTAGGATTTTGTCAAGTCCTCGCTCATTTGATCATATCATCTTGCCCTGAAAAGCAAGATTGTTCTCGAGCTTAGTAACATATCGGTGGTTCGTGATTTCCGAAGATCTTCTTGGAAGTATTACCAGGTCGTCACCTGACCGTTATGTTGAGCCCGTGATCAAGTTGGTTTCTTGTGAACCACCTTCTCTCCAAGAATCGGTGTTAGATATCCCTGAGCTAGTTGGTTAAGCTAGACAACAACTTGGAGAGTTGGAAGATAAAAGCTTGTCTGACTTAGTTCGTTCCAAAGGGATATTCTTGTGTAGTGTGTGTTGAAGAAAGATGATATCTTCATCGATTGGTCCCTGTGATCAGTTGCTGGACCTATTGTCTTATCAATCCTTTGATTTGAGTGTGGGCTATCGTCAAATCAAATCAGTACCAACGATGCTCGTAATGTTGTCTTACTCGTGGTTGATCCCTCGAGCATACACCCCTACATCTTTGGTCTGACCAATGCTATCACTTGTTCACTTAACTATGGAATTCCTTTTAAAAGGAAACCCGGATGAGTTGTTGTTGAGCCCATTGACAACATTCTTATCTCCTCCATGATGTTGTTGAACATTAAGTTAGTGTTGGAAACTTTTGAAAGCATTTCTTCATGCTAGTTCATGGAGCAAATGTTCGGATGTAAGAAGTGACTTCCTCCAGTCCATGTGCATTTGATGCAAGTTGCCGCCGTGGATTCGAGAAAGTCAATGTTGTTTCCTTTGGAATCATCCCAAATCAGTCATGCATACGTGCGAAGTATTCTGTGGTTCGGAGACTTGCAACCTCCATTCTATATGGGTCCCTAGCACACCAAGCCACTGATTGATTTGTTCAAGATTAATAAGTTCTAAGTGCTAGTCCCGAAGGTACCAGATGGATTTGTACAAAACTTCGATATCCTCGCTGATGGTTCCCCCTCCTGAACTCGGTAGTGTTTTATTATAAGACTACTTTGTGGTCATGCTTGTCTGGGACAGCGTGTTCACATGTTGTAGCAGAACCAGCTCATGTTTTGGAGCTTACTATCGTAGCTCACTCCCCGAGAATCCCGCAACATTATCTCGTCGATTTGCGTTGCAAACTTTCATTTTTCTTTCTAGACTTGATGAGTCTGGGATATCCTGACACCAACCAGATCTGAATCTCAGGCAGATATGATGGTTTGGAACATTTCCCAAGAACTATAATATTGGTCCCTCGATAACCGGTAAAGTGGATGTCGAGGCCAGCACCACCCAGCCGAGAGACCTATTATTGTAGTATCTTGATTAAAGAAGTTGGCCACCCCCCCATAGGGATTTCGTAGGATTTACTCCCTAGTTGCCCCTATGGATTTCTGAGATCCCGAAGTCCGACCTTTTACTTGATGTTCTAGATATCAAACCATATCTATGAATGGGTTACACTAGCACATCAAGGAGAACATTAGAAGCGGAGTGCTAAATGTCTCTCGGTCGATCATCCAGATTTTATTTCCTTGGCCCCGCCAAGGGTGAAATCTGAGAAGGTGTTATCTTCCTTTGCATCTGCATCCTCCATCACCATTCATCATGGAAGTAAGTTGTGTTACCGGACCCTTGACACGGATGTTGGTAAAACCTTGATGATCATGGAATTGCTCAAGTTCTTGAGAGCACGCACAAGCGTTAGGTGTTATCGCCGGCACTAACCGGGATTGCTCCTAGTCCCTTCGGTTATGCTATAACCACTCCAACAGTGAATTCACTCCTTATTGTTGGGTTCTTCCCCAGTTACCAGAATCATTCCCAGCATTTGCATTTTGTTCCCAGCTTGCACCGCCATTGTGCCATCCTATCATGGGTCTCTTCCATTTCCGGTGATAAGCAAATTCATCCATTACGTTGTCTTCAACAAGGTAATCCACATCATCCAAGTCCTAGTATGCCATTCTACCGACCCCCCCTCCAAACGATCGTTGTGAATTGCCTTATACTGGTATGAAGAGTTTCAATGATCTTTGGATCAAAGGTAATTCTTTTGCCACTTAAGATAATACCCTACGATCACCCTCCTCCAGGATGTTTCGTCGTGGTATCATGGCAATTCAACTCCTCGCTACGTGGACAATCGTTTACCACCTTCGTAAGTGTGGAATTGTTGTCCACCTAGTGAACCTTCGTTATCCGTCTCTTTCCACCCCTCTTGATGTGTAACTCGTGTCTCAACCCGAGAGATGGTCCTATGTCTCATTCCGTGAGTTGTTCGATCTTCGAGAAGACCGATCCTTCTAGAGTTTTCCTTTCCTCTTCTTGTCATGATTAGCTGGAGTTCTCAGAGCAAGACGACAAGACAATAATGGTGATCGAATCAACGTTCATTTGAAGTGCAACCTGGATCGTGAAGATTGTACTAGTTTGCGTTTCCCCTTCGTTCTACCCTACGCTTGAATCTCGAGACGAGATTCTTGTTTAGTGGGGGTGAGTTGTCACATCCCTAGCTTCAGGCATTGCTCTAGGTTAGCTTCATGTGTGCATCATGTTTAAATTCTGAAATTTGAACTGAGGAAATATTGGAAGCCTCAAAACCCTAAATAAAAGAGGGGCAAAAACCCTAGAAATCTTATTCATTGCTCCAAAAGGCTCTTCTTAAATGTTTGATAATTTTTGGTAAGGGTTCTGGTCCCAACCAAAATATTGAACATTTTTAAAGAATTATTTTTGGGACTTTGGATTTAATTCATTAGCTATTTGAATTTGAATTATATTCATATAATTAGAATATAATTTAAATACCCCTGAAATAGTTTATAAGCTTTTGGAAAAGTCCATCTAGCAGTATAAAATATTCAGAGGAGTTTTGGCATTGTTTGAATTATTTTTAAATTCAAAATAGTGGCAAAACAGATTAAAAAAAAGGAAAACAGAACAGAAAAATTAAAAGGGACAGTACTTACCTGGCCTCACCCGTGCAGCCCACCAGAGCCGGCCCAGCTCCTGTGCTGGTCCAGCACTGTGCGGCCCAGCCCACCCCGGGTCGCCACCGTCTTCAACCTCCTGCCAGTAGGCAGGAGGGCGTGTGCCCGACGCGCGCGCGCACGCTCCGGCCACCTCCTGCTTACCCGCTCGCCGCTGGAGGCACCCGAGGGCGCCACGCACTCCCCCTCGTCCCCTGCACCTCCCCTCTCTTCCCCTGGACCCCGTTCCCTCCTCTGCTTCCCTCCCGCGCACACCACCGAGCGGAGCTCGCCGTCATCGTCGCCGTACCCATGGCCACCGGCCACCCCTAGCCTCTCCGACACACCCACGAGCTCCGCCTCGACCCCCTCTTCCTCCCCACCGTTCCACAGCCCTCCGGAAGCCCTGCATCGCCGCCATCACCGTCGTCTTCTACCTCGGACCCGCCGGCCATCTTCGTCAAATTCGTCGGCTTCGGTGCGTCTCCGAGCCCACTGAGCCACCCTCCTGCATCCCTGTGAGCTTGCCGTCGTTTCCCCTCACCTCTCTCTCTCTCGCGCACCCTGTAGCCGCCGCCCCACAAGCACCCGAAGCCGCCGTCCGCCATGGCCGGTGAGCCTCGTACTCCCGGGGTCCTCCACCTGCGCTCGTTGCCTTCGAGTGCTCCTGACGACCCCAGTAATCCGTAGAGACCCTCAGCTGACCTCGCCGTGCCGTGTAACGCCGAACCCGAGCACACCCGAGCTCCGGCCGCCGCCTCGCTCGCCGTCGGCACCGATTCCGGCCGCCCCGAGCGCAACTGACTCCACCAGGAGCTTCGGCTCGTCCCCAGCTCCTCCTAGATGCCCTCCGCGGCCCATTTGGTCGCCGGAGTGGCCAAAACCACTCTCGCCGCCGCGCTAATGGTCGCCGTCGGCCAGAACTCCGGCGGGCTGACGTGGCTTAGTTAATTAGTCACTAACCCCCCCCACCTACTGACGCTGACAAGTGGGCCCCAGGGCTCAGTCAAAGCTAACCAGCCCGGGTCAACGCGGGATTAGTCCCTGTGTCACTGACGTGTGGACCCCACACGTCAGGTTTGACCCGGGGCAGCCCTGTTGACTTGCTGATGCAAGCATGACGCAGTGCTGATGTCATAAAGTATTTTCTGGATTTAATTTAATTCTGGAATTTCAGAAAATAGCTAAAACTTCAATAAATCATAAAAAATTAACCGTAACTCCAAATTAAATAAATTATATATGAAAAATTATCAGAAAAATTCAAGGAATCCATCTGTACCATTTTCATGCATGTTAGAACAACTTATCACTACTGTTTAGGACAAATGAAGTGAATGACATTTAAATAACCACATATGGAGTTTGAATTTGAATTTTATATTCAAACCAACTTCATTTAATCTGTTGCTAGTTGCATTAGCCCAAAACACATTCATTTTGCCATGTCATGATCATGCATCATATTGTGCATTGCATTGATTGTGTTCCCTTCTGTGTTGCCGGTATTTGTCCCCTCTCGATAGACGTGATACCGATGATGTGATCGTTGACACTGATGAAGACTCAATGTTATCTTCAGAAGTGCCAGGCAAGCAAAACCCCCTTGTTCATTCCGATACAATCCTACTCTCTCGCTCCTGCTCTCTTTTACTGCATTAGGACAACAACGATTC
>NC_057803.1:384719011-384722970 GCF_018294505.1 Triticum aestivum | reverse complement strand
TTCCAAAGGGATATTCTTGTGTAGTGTGTGTTGAAGAAAGATGATATCTTCATCGATTGGTCCCTGTGATCAGTTGCTGGACCTATTGTCTTATCAATCCTTTGATTTGAGTGTGGGCTATCGTCAAATCAAATCAGTACCAACGATGCTCGTAATGTTGTCTTACTCGTGGTTGATCCCTCGAGCATACACCCCTACATCTTTGGTCTGACCAATGCTATCACTTGTTCACTTAACTATGGAATTCCTTTTAAAAGGAAACCCGGATGAGTTGTTGTTGAGCCCATTGACAACATTCTTATCTCCTCCATGATGTTGTTGAACATTAAGTTAGTGTTGGAAACTTTTGAAAGCATTTCTTCATGCTAGTTCATGGAGCAAATGTTCGGATGTAAGAAGTGACTTCCTCCAGTCCATGTGCATTTGATGCAAGTTGCCGCCGTGGATTCGAGAAAGTCAATGTTGTTTCCTTTGGAATCATCCCAAATCAGTCATGCATACGTGCGAAGTATTCTGTGGTTCGGAGACTTGCAACCTCCATTCTATATGGGTCCCTAGCACACCAAGCCACTGATTGATTTGTTCAAGATTAATAAGTTCTAAGTGCTAGTCCCGAAGGTACCAGATGGATTTGTACAAAACTTCGATATCCTCGCTGATGGTTCCCCCTCCTGAACTCGGTAGTGTTTTATTATAAGACTACTTTGTGGTCATGCTTGTCTGGGACAGCGTGTTCACATGTTGTAGCAGAACCAGCTCATGTTTTGGAGCTTACTATCGTAGCTCACTCCCCGAGAATCCCGCAACATTATCTCGTCGATTTGCGTTGCAAACTTTCATTTTTCTTTCTAGACTTGATGAGTCTGGGATATCCTGACACCAACCAGATCTGAATCTCAGGCAGATATGATGGTTTGGAACATTTCCCAAGAACTATAATATTGGTCCCTCGATAACCGGTAAAGTGGATGTCGAGGCCAGCACCACCCAGCCGAGAGACCTATTATTGTAGTATCTTGATTAAAGAAGTTGGCCACCCCCCCATAGGGATTTCGTAGGATTTACTCCCTAGTTGCCCCTATGGATTTCTGAGATCCCGAAGTCCGACCTTTTACTTGATGTTCTAGATATCAAACCATATCTATGAATGGGTTACACTAGCACATCAAGGAGAACATTAGAAGCGGAGTGCTAAATGTCTCTCGGTCGATCATCCAGATTTTATTTCCTTGGCCCCGCCAAGGGTGAAATCTGAGAAGGTGTTATCTTCCTTTGCATCTGCATCCTCCATCACCATTCATCATGGAAGTAAGTTGTGTTACCGGACCCTTGACACGGATGTTGGTAAAACCTTGATGATCATGGAATTGCTCAAGTTCTTGAGAGCACGCACAAGCGTTAGGTGTTATCGCCGGCACTAACCGGGATTGCTCCTAGTCCCTTCGGTTATGCTATAACCACTCCAACAGTGAATTCACTCCTTATTGTTGGGTTCTTCCCCAGTTACCAGAATCATTCCCAGCATTTGCATTTTGTTCCCAGCTTGCACCGCCATTGTGCCATCCTATCATGGGTCTCTTCCATTTCCGGTGATAAGCAAATTCATCCATTACGTTGTCTTCAACAAGGTAATCCACATCATCCAAGTCCTAGTATGCCATTCTACCGACCCCCCTCCAAACGATCGTTGTGAATTGCCTTATACTGGTATGAAGAGTTTCAATGATCTTTGGATCAAAGGTAATTCTTTTGCCACTTAAGATAATACCCTACGATCACCCTCCTCCAGGATGTTTCGTCGTGGTATCATGGCAATTCAACTCCTCGCTACGTGGACAATCGTTTACCACCTTCGTAAGTGTGGAATTGTTGTCCACCTAGTGAACCTTCGTTATCCGTCTCTTTCCACCCCTCTTGATGTGTAACTCGTGTCTCAACCCGAGAGATGGTCCTATGTCTCATTCCGTGAGTTGTTCGATCTTCGAGAAGACCGATCCTTCTAGAGTTTTCCTTTCCTCTTCTTTTCATGATTAGCTGGAGTTCTCAGAGCAAGACGACAAGACAATAATGGTGATCGAATCAACGTTCATTTGAAGTGCAACCTGGATCGTGAAGATTGTACTAGTTTGCGTTTCCCCTTCGTTCTACCCTACGCTTGAATCTCGAGACGAGATTCTTGTTTAGTGGGGGTGAGTTGTCACATCCCTAGCTTCAGGCATTGCTCTAGGTTAGCTTCATGTGTGCATCATGTTTAAATTCTGAAATTTGAACTGAGGAAATATTGGAAGCCTCAAAACCCTAAATAAAAGAGGGGCAAAAACCCTAGAAATCTTATTCATTGCTCCAAAAGGCTCTTCTTAAATGTTTGATAATTTTTGGTAAGGGTTCTGGTCCCAACCAAAATATTGAACATTTTTAAAGAATTATTTTTGGGACTTTGGATTTAATTCATTAGCTATTTGAATTTGAATTATATTCATATAATTAGAATATAATTTAAATACCCCTGAAATAGTTTATAAGCTTTTGGAAAAGTCCATCTAGCAGTATAAAATATTCAGAGGAGTTTTGGCATTGTTTGAATTATTTTTAAATTCAAAACAGTGGCAAAACAGATTAAAAAAAAGGAAAACAGAACAGAAAAATTAAAAGGGACAGTACTTACCTGGCCTCACCCGTGCAGCCCACCAGAGCCGGCCCAGCTCCTGTGCTGGTCCAGCACTGTGCGGCCCAGCCCACCCCGGGTCGCCACCGTCTTCAACCTCCTGCCAGTAGGCAGGAGGGCGTGTGCCCGACGCGCGCGCGCACGCTCCGGCCACCTCCTGCTTACCCGCTCGCCGCTGGAGGCACCCGACGGCGCCAC
Source organism: Triticum aestivum (assembly GCF_018294505.1). Classification (NCBI taxonomy): domain Eukaryota; kingdom Viridiplantae; phylum Streptophyta; class Magnoliopsida; order Poales; family Poaceae; genus Triticum; species Triticum aestivum. The sequence continues at coordinate 384,720,107 of NC_057803.1, read as the reverse complement.
GCACTCCCCCTCGTCCCCTGCACCTCCCCTCTCTTCCCCTGGACCCCGTTCCCTCCTCTGCTTCCCTCCCGCGCACACCACCGAGCGGAGCTCGCCGTCATCGTCGCCGTACCCATGGCCACCGGCCACCCCTAGCCTCTCCGACACACCCACGAGCTCCGCCTCGACCCCCTCTTCCTCCCCACCGTTCCACAGCCCTCCGGAAGCCCTGCATCGCCGCCATCACCGTCGTCTTCTACCTCGGACCCGCCGGCCATCTTCGTCAAATTCGTCGGCTTCGGTGCGTCTCCGAGCCCACTGAGCCACCCTCCTGCATCCCTGTGAGCTTGCCGTCGTTTCCCCTCACCTCTCTCTCTCTCGCACACCCTGTAGCCGCCGCCCCACAAGCACCCGAAGCCGCCGTCCGCCATGGCCGGTGAGCCTCGTACTCCCGGGGTCCTCCACCTGCGCTCGTTGCCTTCGAGTGCTCCTGACGACCCCAGTAATCCGTAGAGACCCTCAGCTGACCTCGCCGTGCCGTGTAACGCCGAACCCGAGCACACCCGAGCTCCGGCCGCTGCCTCGCTCGCCGTCGGCACCGATTCCGGCCGCCCCGAGCGCAACTGACTCCACCAGGAGCTTCGGCTCGTCCCCAGCTCCTCCTAGATGCCCTCCGCGGCCCATTTGGTCGCCGGAGTGGCCAAAACCACTCTCGCCGCCGCGCTAATGGTCGCCGCCGGCCAGAACTCCGGCGGGCTGACGTGGCTTAGTTAATTAGTCACTAACCCCCCCACCTACTGACGCTGACAAGTGGGCCCCAGGGCTTAGTCAAAGCTAACCAGCCCGGGTCAACGCGGGATTAGTCCCTGTGTCACTGACGTGTGGACCCCACACGTCAGGTTTGACCCGGGGCAGCCCTGTTGACTTGCTGATGCAAGCATGACGCAGTGCTGATGTCATAAAGTATTTTCTGGATTTAATTTAATTCTGGAATTTCAGAAAATAGCTAAAACTTCAATAAATCATAAAAAATTAACCGTAACTCCAAATTAAATAAATTATATATGAAAAATTATCAGAAAAATTCAAGGAATCCATCTGTACCATTTTCATGCAT
>NC_057803.1:384717698-384718645 GCF_018294505.1 Triticum aestivum | reverse complement strand
CTGGGCAGCAGCAGCGTCGGTCTCGTGGTCTACCGGAGAGAAGAGGGGGAGGAAACAATGAATATAATGCAAACAAATGCATATCGATGCGTGACATGACAAGTAACGATGCTAGGTGTGCCCAATCGCGGTAGTAGGTGATACCGACGAAGGGGGAAACATCCGGGAAAGTATTCCCGGTGTTTCGCGTTTTCGGACAAAGGAGCCGGAGGGGGAAAGGTGCGAGTTCGATAGGTTAGGAGTGTGTGGCGGACGAACGGACGGCGTATCCGGAATCGTCTCGTCGTTCTGAGCAACTTTCATGTAGAAAGTATTTTAATCTGAGTTACGGATTAAAAGATATGATTTTCTAAAGATTTTGTTAATTTCTGGAATTCAATTAATTACTTAAATTAATTCGAAAAATAGATTAATGACATCAGCATGGCGTCATGCTGACGTCAGCACAACAGAGTTGACTGGTCAACCTGACCAGTGGGTCCCACTGGTCAGTGACACATTTTAATTAACAGATTAATTAGTCTAATCAAAATTAATTAGTGGGTGGGCCCCACTGTCATACTAATTAATTTAGCTAATTAACAGTAGTTAATTAGGTTAACTAATCAGTAGGTTAATTAATCTTATTTGGTTAATTTAATCAGAATTAATTAAGTTAATTAATTAGTTAATTAATTAATTAATTTTATTTATCATTAATTATTTATTTATATATTTATATTAATATTTTTTTAATTCCTCTTCTTTTTTTTAAACGTTCTCAGGGGCTGGGCCCTGGCTGTCATTGGCCCATAGGCCTTAGCGGTTACGGGCGTGCGGGCGGACGGGCGCATGGGCGCTGGCACCCAGCCCGATTGAGCACACGCCCAGATCGACAGGGGGGGCGCCGTCCATAGGCGCAGCGAGGCGGGGCGCCGGAACGGGGCCAGAGTGGGCGCGTGGGCGCC
>NC_057803.1:384712654-384716995 GCF_018294505.1 Triticum aestivum | reverse complement strand
AACACTTAGGCTGGCCGGCATGTGTCCTTCTTCGTTCCTGTGTCTGTCCCTTCGGGGAAATGTCACGCGGTGAATACCGGAGTCCTGTTAGCCCGCTACAGCCCGGTTCACCGGAGTCCTGCTAGCCCAGTGCTACAGCCTGGATTCACTCGCTGATGACCGACACGTTCGATGCTGGGTCATGGATGCCTGTCCCTGTAAGTCTGTGCCGCTTTGGGTTTACGACTAGCCATGTCAGCCCGGGCTCCTTATCATATGGATGCTAGCGACACTGTCATATACGTGTGCCAAAAGGCGCAAACGGTCCCGGGCAAAGGTAAGGCGACACCCGTGGGAATACCGTGCGTGAGGCCGCAAAGTGATATGAGGTGTTACATGCTAGATCGATGTGGCATTGAGTCGGGGTCCTGACAGCGAATGGTTACTGGAACCACAGTTACGGCACAAACTCGAGCTCAAGTTTGTTGTTTAAGGTGAAAGGGTATGACGAGGAAAATCGACGTAAGCTTAGCTATCCTCGCAAATTGGTGCTACGAGAATAAGGACCAGGTAGCACAGTTAGAATCATCACGACAAGGATATAGCCAAACAGGCTAGGAATGACATGATCGGGTACAAACTCGTAAGTAAATAATATCAGTAGGAGTTGTTGAACCGTAATGCGGACTCGGTTCAATTCTCGGTGTCTTTGAGTGTTTCATAACTCAGAGCCCGTGAAAAATTGGAATCAGTGAAAATGTAGCACTTGATGAAGATCTGATGAGAAGTTATGCAGTTCCATGATAATCTCTAGATACCAGGTTGTGATACTCGACGACAGATCAAAGTAGAGGTTGGACTGGGGTATTGCTCTATAGAAGACAAGTGCTTAAACTTGCACATGGAATGATATTTAAAGGAGAACATGGTCGAAACCACGATTGCTAAAGGCCAGCTCCCAGATATAAGATGAACTTATACCAAAGGAATAATTAATTTGAGAGAAGCCTTAATGATAAGGTCTACATCGTGTCCATGGGCATGAACACAAAGTTCAAGGTCAACTCCCACTTCTCCAATGGATAATATTTCATTCACTTCTCACTTTCGAAGAAGTTGTAGTGTTGAAATTTTATCTGGCAAAATACCAGAAGTGTATGACTCGTGAAAACTTTCGAGTTCACACATACTAAGGAAGGCATAGGTTCAACCCATCGGGGCATCTTAGAATCATATTCTAGAATCTTTAGAAATAATTAACTCAAGCTCGAAGGCAGAGCATGGTTGAGAAAGCAGAGGATACAATTTACCAAAGGCATTATGTATCAGAGAAAAGGCTCACAAGGTTATTGAATATGAAGGGCGTTGTCAGATAAAATCCAACAAAGGATCTGGTGGTCCACAAGGGATTTGACGTGAGCATCGGTACTCAACTAGAGGAAGAAGAATGCAAGGAGATCAAATTATAGAAACAACTGGCTAACTCAATTGTCAAATGCAAAGGAATTTTGATTTCCAAATCAAGGGATCAGAAGCAATGCTCTGATTAGGGATGGATAAGTTGAATAGCCTTAGGGTACAATCAACGACAATTGGATTGGTCGAGAACCAATTCCAGTTAAAAGAATGGCAGCTCAGCCGGAAAGGTAATTTATAAGGATCAATGATGATTGCGGGTATTCGCAAACATATTGAGTCAACAGACTCAAAATGATAATGACAAGGAATGTCAATAAGACTACGGGACTTATGGGATTAATCATAATGCAAGCAAGCAAGAATTTCAAGAGCCAAAGGCCCCAAAGGATTTTCGGAAGATCGAATATTATTTTGAAGACTTTTGTGAAACACATGAACAACTGGGGATGAGCGGATACTCGACAAGTGCGAGGATTTATTTGAAGGGTATTCATGTGGTAAAGAACTGCTAGGTAGTAGGCACAAAGTATTCTCGGAACAATAGAGAAAACTTCGGGGTATCTTGTAATAACAAGATTAACTGGGAATAAAAGTAAGAACGACAGGCGTAAGTATTTATCCATAGGGATGTTTCGGTGGTAGGGAATTACAAAAGCGACAAGCACAAGGTCTCGAGAGAATATCGGAGAGTATCTTCAAATTCTTCTGGTTCACGGAGCAATCACCTGTAGTGAGGGGTTCTCCGAGAGGAAGTAGTAACGAGATCCTAAAGTTAGATTTTAGTAAAAATCGTTTAACCCGAATAGAAGAGAGTTCAGAGTCCCAGAGTTAAGATCGAGGAGTAAAAGATCCTAGTACCACCCGATGGCGACGTGGGCCCGTAAGGCACACAGCCAAGTTAGTATAAGTTTTTGTAATGTCTAGACTCGACTTCGGCCAAGGAGTGTGGAAGGGGGATTCCTACAGGCAGTTGGCTCTGATACCAACTTGTGACGCCCTCGATTCAAACGTACACTAATCATGCACGCAATGTGTACGATCAAGATCAAGGACTCACGGGAAGATATCACAACACAACTCTAAAACATAAATAAGTCATACAAGCATCATAATACAAGCCAGGGGCCTCGAGGGCTCGAATACAAGTGCTCGATCATAGACGAGTCAGCGGAAGCAACAATATCTGAGTACAGACATAAGTTAAACAAGTAGCCATAGATGGCTAACACAAACTGGGATGCAGATCGAAAGAGGCGCAGGCCTCCTGCCTGGGATCCTCCTAACTACTCCTGGTCGTCATCAGCGGGCTGCACGTAGTAGTAGGCACCTCCAGTGGAGTAGGAGTCGTCGTCGACGGTGGCATCTGGCTCCAGGGCTCCAGCATCTGGTTGCGACAACCAGGTAGAAGGGAAAGGGGAAAAGAGGGAGAAAAGCAACCGTGAGTACTCATCCAAAGTACTCGCAAGCAAGGAGCTACACTACATATGCATGGGTATATGTGTAAAGGGCCATATCGGTGGACTGAACTGCAGAATGCCAGAACAAAAGGGGGATAGCTAATCCTGTCGAAGACTATGCTTCTGGTAGCCTCCGTCTTGCAGCATGTAGAAGAGAGTAGATTGAAGTCCTCCAAGTAGTATCTCCAAGTAGCATCTCCAAGTAGCATCTCCAGTAGCAACGCAGTAGCATAATCCTACCCGGCGATCCTCCCCTCGTCGCCCTGTGGAAAAGCGATCACCGGGTTGTCTGTGGAACTTGGAAGGGTGTGTTTTATTAAGTATCCGGTTCTAGTTGTCATAAGGTCAAGGTACAGCTCCAAGTCGTCCTGTTACCGAAGATCACGGCTATTCGAATAGATTAACTTCCCTGCAGGGGTGCACCACATAACCCAACACGCTCGATCCCATTTGGCCGGACACACTTTCCTGGGTCATGCCCGGCCTCGGAAGATCAACACGTCGCAGCCCCACCTAGGCAAAACAGAGAGGCCAGCACGCCGGTCTAAACCTAAGCGCACAGGGGTCTGGGCCCATCGCCCATAGCACTCCTGCACGTTGCAAGGGCGACCAGAAGCAGACCTAGCCTAGCAGGCGTTCCAGTCCAATCCGGCGCGCACCGCTCCGTCGCTAACGTCTGAAGTGCTGCAGCTGATACCACGACGCCGGGATACCCATAACTACTTCCATGTAGATGGTTAGTGCGTATAGGCTCGTAGCCAACTCAGATCAAATACCAAGATCTCGTTAAGCGTGTTAAATATCCGCGAACGCCGAACAGGGCCAGGCCCACCTCTCTCCTAGGCGGTCTCAACCTGCCCTGTCGCTCCGCCACAAAGATCCACACAGAGGGCCGTCGGGACAAAGGTCCTTTCAGCCCCCAATCCGTGAATCACTCCCGGGTACTCTTCGAGCTGACCTGACTTTAGTCACCATCTGTATAGTATGTATGTATGTATAGTATATACCCGTGATCACCTCCCGAGTGATCACGACCCAATAGTATAGCAAGGCAGACCGACAAGAATGTAGGGCCAATAATGATAAACTAGCATCCTATACTAAGTATTTAGGATTACAGGTAAGGTATCAACAGATGTAGCAACAATGTCAGGCTATGCATCAGAATAGGATTAACGGAAAGCAGTAACATGCTACACTACTCTAATGCAAGCAGTATAGAGAAGAGTAGGCGATATCTGGTGATCAAGGGGGGGGGGGGCTTGCCTGGTTGCTCTGGCAAGAAGGAGGGGTCGTCAACTCCGTAGTCGAACTGGGCAGCAGCAGCGTCGGTCTCGTGGTCTACCGGAGAGAAGAGGGGGAGGAAACAATGAATATAATGCAAACAAATGCATATCGATGCGTGACATGACAAGTAACGATGCTAGGTGTGCCCAATCGCGGTAGTAGGTGATACCGACGAAGGGGGAAACATCCGGGAAAGTAT
>NC_057803.1:384710952-384711473 GCF_018294505.1 Triticum aestivum | reverse complement strand
GGCAGCAGGGCCGCCGCGGGACGGACAGGGGGAAAATGGGGCGCAAGCGTGGTGGCGGTTAAGACGTGTGCGAGGTGTGCGCCCGCGTGTCGGCCCGAGGCCACCAGGGGAGGCGCCGACCGCAGCAATGGCCGGAGCAGCGCCGCGAGGGGGAGGCCGTTTGGCCAGGCCACCCGGGGGGTTCGGCACGGTGAGGGTGCAATGCCGCAGGCGGGGAGGCTCGCGGGGAGCACGGCGCAGAGGGCGCGCTGGGCACGGTGAGCGCGTGCTCACCCCGGCGTGGCACGGGATAGAGGAAGGGGAGGAACGAGGCGGAGGCGAGCGCGGCGGGGCTCACATTGGGGCGTAGGGAATGGGGCAGTGGGTGTCGGGGTGGTCGACGGAGACGATGGGGTCGACGCGGAAGCAGGCCGGCGGGGAGGAGGAAGCAGGCCGGCGGGGGGAAAGCTCCGGGCGTCGGCGCGGTCTTGGCGTGGGGGTGGGAGGCGGCGAGCGGCGTCGGTGATGGCGCCCGACGAGTG
>NC_057803.1:384643666-384710710 GCF_018294505.1 Triticum aestivum | reverse complement strand
TGGGGGGGGGGTTATGAAGGGGAGGGGTTGGGCCGGTCGGTGTGGCCGAATGGGCCAGCCTGTCGGGTCGGCTGGCCCGGGGGGTCCTTTTTTTGTTTTCTCTTTTGTATTTTCTTTCTTTTATTTATTTTCTTTTCTGTTTTTAAATCATTTTAACTTACTTAGGCACTTTATAAAAATGGGTTTGTTGCACCATAATTACCCTTTGTAATATTTGGTACAAACCAAACATTTTTATTTTAATGTTTGAAAACTTTTATTGTTTGACTTAATTTCAAATTTGAATTTGGATCGGTTCTGAAATAACGCGAGATTATCAACAATAATCGAGGTGACATGGCATCATTACCAGAGGGTTACTGTAGCTTGATTACCCGGGCGTCACATTAGGGCCCACTGAAAAGAAAACACCGTTGAAATGATTTAAAAGAGATGTTGCACCGGTTGAATTAAAAGGCTTGAATGGGATAACAACCTCGAAATAGGTTGAACGAAAGCAGAGTGGAAAACACGAATCATCGAGATATCTTGAGCACTCCAGAACAATAGAATAGCAAGAGGTGAATGATTAAGAATTGCACCGGCATGAGAAATCCTTGAAATACGGAAAATAATATGATCAACACCGAAAGCTTGAATTGAATCCACCAGGGAAGAAAATGAGTGAAGAGTGACAAACTTGAAGCTCCGTTAAAATCTTCATGAGAATCACCGGGTAAGAACATGAAGGAAGAAGAATGGAGAGACTTCCATAATAAAATGGATACTTGATAAAGAAATCCGAGTCCTCGTAGAAAAAGGGTGGGTGGGCGGGAAAACAAAGGCAGCTTGGGATGAATGAAATGAACACCGTTGAGAAGAAATGATAATTGATCTTGCTGATGTTGAAATGATCGGATCCACTTGAAGAGAAAACACGCCGGTTGAAACGGATTGATATGACCATCTCGATGATCATGAAGGATTGGTATTCACATAGTAACATGAGAACACCGCTTAGGAAAGGTATGGAATCAACATTTGACTTCGAAGCAACTCGAATACCACAAAACAAAACAAAGGATTGACTTGCAGAATAAACCGGAACAAACATATGATAGAGATTTCGTCCGAAGTTTTCGTGGTGGGGCCTACACGGGCTCGATCGTACAACACCATCATGTACAAGGCAGTGCACATGACATACGAAGTGTTCCCGAGTCGGCATAGCCAAGGACTCTTTAAGACACAACGAGACCACTATAAAACCGATCGTGAATAGGCGGACCACTAGACGTCGAACCCCAATTTCATATCATATATCCGTCGCAAAGATATCCTAAGAGCTACTTGAATTCCCACTTATAAACTCCTGAAATTTTCCCGGTTATGCAATCAGGTGTTGGGGATACAGGGGAAGCATAATATCTCACCCAAACTAGCAAATCCTACATCCAGCTGTATCCATCCTTCAACACATAACCAAGAAACCTTCGGAAACCATCTACCTCAACCTTCGAAAAGCATCCATTATACAAGTTATGGCAATACTCTCGAACTCCCGCCCCAGTACTAGGTGGCGTCGAGGTTATCTCACCAATGAACTGCATAAAAGAGATTTTCGATGTCGGCGAAACTAAACTCAGGTATTCCAGAACCGCAACGATAAAATTATGACGACAACACCTCAGAGCTCAACTCCCCGGGACACTTCCACAAAACCCCTGACAGGAGGCACCAAGACAATGTTCTCGTCATAAAACCATCGGAACGATTCCAAGATACCCGCGTGATCCTAAATTTTTTTAGTGAAATTTGAGAAGAGAAGAGTCAAAACTCTACGTCAGGATGCCTTACCAGAGCGATGAGGAGACTGGGAAGTAAAAAGAATTCCTAAACTCTCCGATATATAATTCCTAGAAGACTCAAATTTTTCTAGACACAACTCGGCCACTAAAAACGATCAAGCAATGGGGATCCTATTGTCAGGGAAGGATCTGATTACCAACTTGTAACGCCCTCGATGTGGCTATATCTCCCACGTGTCGAAGCACGACTTAGAGGCATAACCGCATTGAAAGCAATGTCGCAAGTGAGGTAATCTTTGCAAACAACCCATATAATACAATAGGGGAAAAGATACATAGTGGGCTTACAATCGCCACTTCACACAATACATGAGTAAAGCATTACATCATCCAAATACAATCAAGGCCCGACTACGGAGCCAAAATAAAAGAAGAACCCCAAATGCGACAAAGGTCCCCGATCGACCCCAACTGGGCTCCACTACTGACCAACTAGAACGAAACAACACAAAGGACAAGAACTCCGTCGAGCTCCTCCTGAGCTTGGTTGCGTCAACTGCACGGTCTCATCGGCACCTGCAAACTAGTTTTGGAAGTATCTGTGAGCCACAGGGACTCAGCAATCTCGCACCCTCGCGATCAAGACTATTTAAGCTTATGGGTAAGTAACATGTATGAGGTGGAGCTGCAGCAAGCGACTAGCATATATGGTGGCTAAAATATTCGCAACAGAGAGCGAGAAGAGAAGGCAAAGCACGAATGAAGAACTATGATCAAGAAGTGATCCTAAAACAACCTACGACAAACATAAATCCAACACCGTGTTCACTTCCCGGACACCACCGGAAAGAGACCATCACGGTTACACACGTAGTTGACCCATTTTAATTAAGTTAAGGTTCAAGTTATCTACAACCGGACATTAACAAATTCCCATCTGCCCATAACCGCGGGCACGACTTTCGAAAGTTCAAATCCCTGCAGGGGTGTCCCAACTTAGCCCATGACAAGCTCTCACGGTCAACGAAGGAATAGACCTCCTCCCGAGACGTTCCGATCAGACTCGGTATCTCGGTACAACAAGACATTTCGACAGGGTAAAACTAAACCAGCAACACCGCCCGAATGTGCCGACAAATCCTGATAGGAGATGCACATATCTCATTCTCAGGGCACACTCAGATGAGACTAGCTATGAGTAAAACCAACCCTCAAGTTTCCCCGAGGTGGCCTCGCAGGCAGCTCAGTTTGGACCAACACTCAGAGGAGCACTGGCCCGGGGGGGGGGGGGTTAAAATAAAGATGACCCTTGAGTCCGCGAAACCCAAGGGAAAAAGAGGCTAGGTGGCGAATGGTAAAACCAATGTTGGGCATTGCTGGAAGAGCTTTACTTAAGGCAAACTGTCAAGGGGTTCCCATAATAGCTCAACCGCGTAAGGGACGCAAAATCCGGGAACATAACACCGATATGATGGAAACTAGGGCGGCAAGAGTGGAACAAAACACCAGGCATATGGCCGAGCCTTCCACCCTTTACCAAGTATATAGATGCATTAATTAAATAAGATATAATGTGATATCCCGACAAGTAAACATGTTCCAACAAGGAACAACATCTCCATGTTCCAACGAGGAACAAACTTCAATCTTCACCTACAACTAACAACGCTATAAGAGGGGCTGAGCAAAGCGGTAACATAGCCAAACAACGGTTTGCTAGGACAAGGTGGGTTGGAAGCTTGGTTCAACAATATAGGAGGCATGATAAGGAAATGGTAGGTATCGCAGCATAGGCATAGCAAAAGAGCAAGCATCTAGCAAGCAAAGATAGAAGTGATTTCGAGGGTATGATCATCTTGCCTGAGATCCCGCAAAGAAGAAGAACGGGTCCATGAAGAAGACAAACAGACGTAGTCAAACGAATCCTCACAACACGACGTTATCGGAACCAACCCGAAGAAGCAACACCGGAAAGAAGCAAACAATCATGGTGAACAAACATCACATAAGCATGGCACAATGCGCAAACAAGTATGATGCATGTCCGGTTTAAGAGGCATGGCATGGTAAAGTGCACAAGCAACCCTACAAATTAAGTGGAGCTCAATATGCAACGAGTTGCATATTGACGAAACACCATGTTGATTATTTAGTTCTCTCCTGTTTAGGTACTCAACAATATTAAATGTTGGTTAACATGGCAAGAGGTGAAGCATAACAAAACTATACCAACTAAACAATTTAAATGGGGCCGGATATAACAAACAACAAATCCGGTAAATCCCCATATGCAATTATCAATTTGGTGCAACAACAATTTTAACATTTAAATGTTATTAGCATGATGCGAATGACATGTGCAAGTTTTATGCAATTTTAAGAAAAGGTAAGCATTTGTCATCATGGCGGAAATGAAAGGGGTGCCACGACAATGACAGCGGAAATGGTACCACGACAACATTCCGGTTCTGATAGCTCACGGAGATACCGATGCAAAAGGAAAAGTGACGGGAGCGTGACATGCGATAGAAGGTGGGGTGATCCCGGTAACCGGGTTCCCACGAGACGACGGCATGGCAATGGGGAACATGCAAGAAACACGTTGGACACGGTGCAACTGCGAGCATTTCATACAACATATGCATTCGTCCACGGGCGGTCGTTTCGGGGTTATACCTTCGAAGCGTGCGTTATCGGAGCGGTTCGGGTCAAGCGGTGTAGTCGTTCACGATCGTAGATGTTCGGGGTCGTCGGTAGATGTACTTATCGCATCGCCGGGCGTAATCGTGCATGTGGTTCTTGTCAAGTCTGTTGGGGGGTACTTTGCGTTTTGAGGGGCGACGATAGTGGAACTTGGCGAAAATCAGAGACCGTCTTGACGAACCGTAGTGTTACTGGGCGAGATCGCAGCCACGGTAGTCTTCGGACTTGGTTCTCCCGCACATGCTCCACGGGTCCTGGGGGAACTCGGCGATGGCCATGGCAAGGAGGCAGCTGCAGCAGCAAGGCAAGGAACGGGATGGCAGGCGCGAGAAGCGGCGGGTCGGCGAGGCAACCGGCGACGGGGAGAGCTCGCCCGGATCCGAACAAGGAGGCAGGCCAGTGCCAGGGCAAACGGCGGCGGCTTGGCGAGGGACTTGGCGCTGGAGCTTCAGACGAAGCAGGGCTCGACAGCAGCAGCACAAGGGCTCGAAACAGAGGCAACGGCGGCGGCTTGCTGCTGGCGATGCGGGGCGATGCGGGGCGACAGCCGCGGTCAACGTGAGACGCGGGCGAGCGGGCGCCTCGTCCTCTGCTCGTCAAGAAGCAGAGCAGCGGTGGCGTCTTGGCGCGGCTCCACGCCGGCGGAGGCGCAGGAGAGTAAATAGGAGCAGAGGGGCGGCGGGGCTCCTGGTGGTGGTGGTCGACGCCGGCGGGCGCGCTTGCTGGAAGGAGGGGCGCTCGGGAGGAGTCAGAGGGGAACGGGACAAGGGCGCGGCGCGGGTTGTGGTCACCGGCAGCGACCTGACGCGGCGACAGGATGGCGAGGTGGAGGCCGAGGGGATCGGGCGCAGAAGGTCTCGGGCGCGGGCGCTCCTCTCCTGTGAGATGTGCGTGTGGCGGCGGGGGAGGATGAGAGGGAGAGGGAGTGGATCGGGGAATCGTGCTAGGGTTTAGGAGGGGCGCTGGTAGGGCTTAGGTGGGCCGTGGGGATGGGCCGGCTTGGAGGCTGACTGGGCTGGCTCCTCTCTCCTCCCTTCTCTTATTTTCTTTAGCAGAAAACAAATAAAGAGAAAGAAAAAGAAAGAGGGGGTTAGGGGAAGAAGCTGGACACGCGGATAATTTGCCCGGACTCACAAAAATGTGCTTATTCCAAGAAAATAGAAAAATCCATGATTGAAAGATTTAAATTCAAACTCATTTGATTTAAAGTCAAATGATTTGAATAAGAAGTGAGGGTAGGGAAGGCATGAAATTAAAATATAAGTGTGTAATGGTGCATTCCCATTAATGGAATATTTTATTATAGCTCCTTAATAATATTGGAGACTTTGAATATGTTGTAAAGAGAAATCACCATTGTGAATATCCCTCGATTTAAATGGATCAAAGATCCACACAATTTATTTACTTGAGATGCAAAAAGACTTATGACATGATGATATGATGACATGATGCAATGCACATGATGCAACGAACCAGAACGAATCACCCGACAACACTCGGAAACATGGAAGGCATCTGAAGCTCCGGTCTTGGGGCGTCACAGGGAACCCCTTGATAGTTCGCGTTGATTAAAGCTTTTCCAGCAATGCCCAACCTTGGTTTTACCATTTGCCACCTAGCCTCTTTTCCCTTGGGTTTCCGGAGCCCAAGGGTCATCTTATTTTAAACCCCCCCGGGCCAGTGCTCCTCTGAGTGTTGGTCCAACCTAGAGCCCCTTGCAGCGCCACCTCGGGGAAACCCGAGGGCTGGTTTTAGTTGTACGGATTGCTTATCCGATTGTGCCCTGAGAACGAGATATGTGCAGCTCCTATCGGGATTTGTCGGCACATTCGGGCGGTGTTGCTGGATTTGTTTTAACTTGTCGAAGTGTCTTGTAGAACCGGGATACCGAGTCTGATCGGAATGTCTCGGGAGAAGGTCTATTCCTTCTTGACCGTGAGAGCTTGTCATGGGCTAAGTTGGGACTCCCTTGCAGGGATTTGAACTTTCGAAAGCCATGCCCGCGGTTATGGGCAGATGGGAATTTGTTAATGTCCAGTTGTAGATAACTTGAACCTTAATTTAATTAAAATGAATCAACTGTGTGAGTTACCGTGATGGTCTCTTCTCGGCGGAGTCCGGGAAGTGAACACGATGTTGGAGTAATGCTTCCCGCAGGTTGCTCTCTAGTTACTCGTTCGCGCTTTGCCTTTCTCTTCACACTCTCTTTTGCGAACAGGTTAGCCACCATATATGCTAGTCGCTTGCTGCAGCTCCACATATTTATCTTGCCTTACTATAAGCTTAAATAGTCTTGATCGCGAGGGTGCGAGATTGCTGAGTCCCTGTGGCTCACAGATTACTTCCAAATCCAGATGCAGGACCTGATGACTCCGTTCCAGATGACGCGCTTGAGCTCAAGTGGGAGTTCGACGAGGACTCCCGCCGTTACTATGTGTCTTTCCCTGATGATCAGTAGTGGTGCCCAGTTGGGGCGATCGAGACCATGTCGCATGTTGGGTTTGTCTTTTATTTTGGCACCGTAGTCGGGCCATGAGTGATTGGTTGATGTAATGCTATTTATGTACTTTGATTGACGTGGCGAGTGTAAGCCAACTATGTATCTCCCCTTTTATTATCTGTATATTACATGGGATGTTGTGAAGATTGCCTAACTTGCGACATTGCTTTCAATGCGGTTATGCCTCTAAGTCGTGCCTCGACACGTAGGAGATATGGCTGCATCGAGGCGTTACACAAGTAGTCCGAATCAACTTTCAGATTTCATATGGTTAGATATAGTAGACTAAATTAATTAGGCAGGGTTTGTGTACACATCAGTAACAAAATCAATAATCAATAAGGCAAAGTTAGGCAAATCCACATACTGAAAAAACATTGTTAATGCAGTGTGAAATAAGAGAGGGATGGAACATAGAATACCTGTTTTCATCATATGGTAAGAGAAGATGTGCAGCAAAACAAGTTGTGCCGTTTGAAGATGAGTGTAACCATGGACAATGAGGCCAACATGTCCTGATGCTAACAAAACCAGGGACACCTGATTTAGTACTAAAATTATGTTAATGTCAAAAGTGCAAGGCCCCTATAAAAAACGCCCACTGTAACTATGTTTTAGTTCTTCATCACTCCTTCCACTTTCCTGAAAAAAGGAAAAGGAATAGGGCAATATTAACAAAGGGGGATATCTTACTGGAGTAATAACAATGAATATCTTATACTTTTCAAAAATGTTGAAGTGGTATCCCAGGCCAAAATAATTAAAATTGCAATTGATCTAACACAAATTCATGTGTAGCTGAATCTGTAATGTTCATGTGAATGAATGTGTACAAATGACACAGCAGAAAACAACAGTAAGCATGCCTGATATTTAAACCTGATTATAAGCAGAAGATGAACATCGTAACTGAAATTGAAGAAAAAACCTAAAACCGTTTGATGCAATTCAAAATCTTGTCAATAGCATCTTGACACCAGTCTAAGATCCGTGGTAATTTAAGCATTGCAGCTCCTAGAAGTATGTCAATAGAGAAAGGGGGAAGGCCGATTGAATCCACAGACGATGACGAAGCAGTGGCGGCGGCCCTCGATGGAAAAGGGGGAAAGCGGAGGTTGGGATTGATGTACATGGGCCTCGAAATACCTATGTTCGTCCTCCAAACAATGCAAGGCCAGCACGGTCTCCTCCAATCAGGGCAAAGAGACCACGCCCTTGGGGATCCGCGGCGGTGGCGGCAGCATCCCCGGGGATTCGTGGTGGCGGAGATGGCGTGCGGCATCCCTGGAGCAGCAGATTCCTTGTTCCTGCGGTCGTTCGGCATGGTCGGGCGGCTAGGGTTTCCAGCGCGAATAGGGAGTGAAGGAGGGCGGGCGGATCTGACCGCTGCCTCGACTGCTCGGGTGGATCCGCGGCCTGGGAGCCGGCGGTGCGCGGTGGAGTGGAGGCCGGGGTTGGAGAGGAGGACGGTGGCTCGCTTGGGGGATCAGGGGCGAGGCAGGCAGACGGAGCAACAGCGGAGCAGGGCGGCCGGGGACGGCGCCGGGCGGCGAACCCTAGAGAGGACCGAGCGACATCGAGATATTTTTTTCGCTGGTTAATTTTCGCTGGTTAATTTTCGCCGGTTATTTTTCGCTGGTTAATTTTCGCCGGTTAGTTCATGTCATATGGGTGCGACGTGAGGTTAGGCGCATGGGGGCGGGTGTGGGACTCGGCCCTGAGGGTTTTTCTTGGTTCATCGCGGCTGAGCGGGAGGTGGGAGCAGGTACCAAAAAAGACCATAGCAGGTGGGACAAAAATAAACCCGGAATGCAGACTACCAACTGAGACATTAGGAGTAGAGATTTTGTCGTGCTAACCAACATGTGGTTGGATGGTTAGGAGGACAGTGGTTTCTCGAGCCCACCAGGGTTAAAGTCCTAGTGCTCGCATTCCTGGGTTAATTTCAGTATTTTCCGGTAATGTGTGTTGAGTGGGAGGAGACGTTCTAGTCGACTACGAGGCACCTATGGTGACTTCGTAAAATCTCAAGATCATATGTTGGCTCACTCTCTCGAAGGTGCTCATAGGGGTAGGGTCTGCGTGTGTGCGCTTATAGCGATGAGTGCTTGCGCGTATATATGAGCCCTTGCATCCGTACCATGTTAAAAAATACATGTCATGATTATACGGTCATTGGATCACCCGTACAACTCCGTATTTTGTTGATGACACAATCAATTGACCAGTCAAACGTTCCACATGGTGCAACTAGTGTTGCACCATTGGGGCGCGTAACCATGGGGCCCACCTGTCAGCCCTTATATGAAAGAAAGAAATGGTAGTTTGAGTCTGTACTGTGTTAATAAAATACATTTTAGGGTGGTCATACGGTCACTGGCTCACCATACAACTCCGTAATTTGTTGATGACATGATTAATTGACCGGTCAAACGGTCCACATTCAGCAGCGCACATTACCGTAGGGCCCACCCATCAGCGCGTATATGAAGGACAGAAATGGTAATAAATTAGTGTTCGGTGGGTACTCGAAGTCGTGAGACCTCTGGTTGGCAGTCATCGGCGGTGGGGGGTGCGTTGATTGGGCGGTGGGGTGGGGATCGCCGGAGAAAAAGCTCGATGCGGGGGGCCTAGAGGGATGTCCGGTGCAGCGGTGAACCGGCGGTGGGGAGTTGTTTCAGGGCGGGCGGGGCGGCGTGGCGCCGCGGGCGGCGGGGGCCGGCGGTTCGGCTGGTGGTGGCTGGTGGCTCAGGGGGTGGAGTTTGATGATAAACTGCAGGTCTTTGATTTCGTATCCAACGACTGGAAAATCTAATGACCACAGATGAAAAAGTTAGTCGACTGACGTGTGGCCTCACCCCGCACGTACACATGCACGCATGCAAGACACGCACGCATGCAGGCGTGCAACACTGACATGTACACATAACGAACACACACACATGCAGGCGTGCAACACTGACACGCACACATGCATTCACAAACACATGCACGTACACACACAGGCATGCAACACTGAAATGTACCCTTGCACGCACGCAACACTTGCACGCCTGCATGCACACAGCACACGACGCAAGACACATGCTCAACCTATTCGTGCATGCACCCTTTGTTAAGGACATGGATTGTTACGGGTATTAATCAATCTTATCTGTGATAAGCAGAACATTGATGTTTGCAGCGGTCTTTATGAATCACAACGTATCAAACGGGTTATCAACATAGTAGGCTTATCTACATGAAAAGGATGATGTCACACTCAATGAACAATCATCGGTTTATGAAATGCCCGCTTCTGACCGCCCTGGCCCACCAAAGGTTCCTCTGTTGTGCGCTGCCTGCGTTAGGTCACTGACATGCAGGTCATGTACCCAAAGAGCCCACACGTCAGTGGAAGAACGGCGGGGTGTCCTACGTCAGAGTCGAGGGCACCACTCGCTGCATGCTCGGTTGAACACGCCTCCTTGCCGCATTCAAACGCCTCCATGAAACCCGCCCGTGTGGAAGCCGAGTGTTGGGGAATGTAGTAATTTCAAAAATTTCCTACGCACACGCAAGATCATGGTGATGCATAGCAACGAGAGGGGAGAGTGTTTTCCACGTACCCTCGTATACCGAAAATGGAAGCGTTAGCACAACGCGGTTGATGTAGTCGTACGTCTTCACGATCCGACCGATCAAGTACCGAACGCATGACACCTCTGAGTTCTGCACATGTTCAACTCGATGACGTCCCTCGAACTCCAATCCAGCCAAGTGTTGAGGGAGAGTATCGTCACCACGAAGACATGGTGACGATGATGATGTTCTACCGACGCAGGGCTTCTCCTAAGCACCGCTACGACACGATCGAGGTGGATTATGGTGGAGGGGGACACCGCACACGGCTAAGAGATCAAGAGATCAATTGTTGTGTCTTTGGGGTGCCCCCTGCCCCCGTATATAAAGGAGTGGAGGAGGGGGAGGGACGGCCCTCTCTATGGCGCGCCCTAGGGGAGTCCTACTCCCACCGGGAGTAGGATTCCCCCTTTCCTAGTAGAACTAGGAGCCCTTCCAAGTAGTAGGAGTAGGAGGGAAGGAAAGGGAAGGGAAAAGGAGAAGGAAGGAAGGGGCGCCCCCCTCCCTAGTCCAACTCGGACCAGCCCATGGGGAGGGGTGCGGCCACCCTTTGAGGCCTTTCTCTCCTTTCCCGTATGGCCATTAAGGCCCAATATGAATTCCCGTAACTCCCCGGTACTCCCAAAAATACCCGAATCACTCGGAACCTTTCCGATGTCCGAATATAGTTGTCTAATATATCGATCTTTACGTCTCGACCATTTCGAGACTCCTCGTCATGTGTCCGATCTCATCCGGGACTCCGAACTCCTTCGGTACATCAAAACACATAAACTCATAATATAACCGTCATCGAACTTTAAGCGTGCGGACCCTATGGGTTCGAGAACTATGTAGACATGACCGAGACACGTCTCCGATTAATAACCAATAGCAGAACCTGGATGCTCATATTGGCTCCTACATATTCTATGAAGAACTTTATCGGTCAAACCGCATAACAACATACATTGTTCCCTTTGTCATCGGTATGTTACTTGCCCGAGATTCGATCATCGGTATCTCAATACCTAGTTCAATCTCGTTACGGGCAAGTCTCTTTACTCGTTCCGTAATACATCATTCTGCAACTAACACATTAGGTGCAATGCTTGCAAGGCTTTAAGTGATGTGCATTACTGAGTGGGCCCAGAGATACCTCTCCGACAATCGGAGTGACAAATCCTAATCTCGAAATACGCCAACCCAACAAGTACCTTCGGAGACACCTGTAGAGCACCTTTATAATCACCCAGTTACATTGTGACGTTTGGTAGCACACAAAGTGTTCCTCCGGTAAACGAGAGTTGCATAATCTCATAGTCATAGGAATATGTATAAGTCATGAAGAAAGCAATAGCAACAAACTAAACGATCAAGTGCTAAGCTAACGGAATGGGTCAAGTCAATCACATCATTCTCCTAATGATGTGATCCTGTTAATCAAATGACAACTCATGTCTATGGTTAGGAAACATAACCATCTTTGATCAACGAGCTAGTCAAGTAGAGGCATACTAGTGACACTTTGTTTGTCTATGTATTCACACATGTATTATGTTTCCGGTTAATACAATTCTAGCATGAATAATAAACATTTATCATGATATAAGGAAATAAATAATAACTTTGTTATTGCCTCTAGGGCATATTTCCTTCAGTCTCCCACTTGCACTAGAGTCAATAATCTAGTTCACATCGCCATGTGATTTAATACCAATAGTTCACATCACCATGTGATTAACACCCATAGTTCACATCGACATGTGACCAACACCCAAAGGGTTTACTAGAGTTAATAATCTAGTTCACATCGCTATGTGATTAACACCCAAAGAGTACTAAGGTGTGATCATTTTTTGCTTGTGAGAGAAGTTTAGTCATCGGGTCTACCACATTCAGATCCGTAAGTATTTTGCAAATTTCTATGTCAACAATGCTCTGCACTGAGCTACTCTAGCTAATTGCTCCCATTTTCAATATATATCTAGATTGAGACTTTGAGTCATCTGGATCAGTGTCAAAACTTGCATCGACATAACCCTTTACGATGAACCTTTTGTCACTTCCATAATCGAGAAACATATCCTTATTCCACTAAGGATAATTTTGACCAATGTCCAGTGATCTAATCCTAGATCACTATTGTACTCCTTTGCCAAACTCAGGGCAGGGTATACAATAGGTCTGGTACACAACATGGCATACTTTATAGAACCTATGGCTGAGGCATAGGGAATGACTTTCATTCTCTCTCTATCTTCTGCCGTGGTCGGGTTTTGAGTCTTACTCAACTTCACACCTTGTAACATAGGCAAGAACTCCTTCTTTGACTGTTGCATTTTGAACTACTTCAAAATCTTGTCAAGGTATGTACTCATTGAAAAACTTATCAAGCATCTTGATCTATCTCTATAGATCTTGATGCTCAATATGTAAGCAGCTTTACCGAGGTCTTTCTTTGAAAAAACTCCTTTCAAACATTCCTTTATGCTTTGCAGAATAATTCTACATCATCTCCGATCAACAATATGTCATACATATACTTATCAGAAATGCTGTAGTGCTCCCACTCACTTTCTTGTAAATACAGGCTTCATCGCAAGTCTATATAAAACTATATGCTTTGATCAACTTATCAAAGCGTATATTCCAACTCCGAGATGCTTGGACCAGTCCATAGATGGATTGCTGGAGCTTGCATATTTTGTTCGTACCTTTATGATCAACAAAACCTTCTGGTTGCATCATATACAACTCTTATTTAATAAATCCTATTAAGGAATGCAGTTTTGTTTATCCATTTGCCAGATTTCATAAAATGCGGCAATAGCTAACATGATTGGGACAGACTTAAGCATAGATACGAGTGAGAAATTCTCATCGTGGTCAACACCTTGAACTTGTCGAAAACCTTTTTGTGACAATTCTAGCTTTGTAGATAATAACACTACTATCAGCGTCCGTCTTCCTCTTGAAGATCCATTTAATCTCAATGGCTCGCCGATCTTTGGGCAAGTCAATCAAAGTCCATACTTCGTTCTTATACATGGATCTCATCTCAGATTTCATGGCCTCAAGCCATTTCGCGGAATCTGGGCTCATCATTGCTTCCTCATAGTTCGTAGGTTCGTCATGGTCAAGTAACATGACCTCCAGAACAGGATTACTGTACCACTCTGGTGCAGATCTCACTCTAGTTTACCTACGAGGTTCGGTAGTAACTTGATCTGAAGTTACATGATCATCATCATTAGATTCCTCACTAATTGGTGTAGTAGTCACAGGAACAGATTTCTGTGATGAACTACTTTCCAATAAGGGAGCAGGTACAGTTACCTCATCAATTTCTACTTTCCTCCCACTCACTTCTTTCGAGAGAAACTCCTTCTCTAGAAAGGATCCATTCTCAGCAACGAATATCTTGCCTTCGGATCTGTGATAGAAGGTGTACCCAATAGTTTCTTTTGGGTATCCTATGAAGATTTACTTCTCCGATTTGGGTTCGAGCTTATCATGTTGAAACTTTAAGCATCGCAGTCCCAAACTTTAAGAAACGATAGCTTAGGTTTATCGCCAAACCACAGTTCATACGGTGTCATCTCCACGGATTTAGATGGTGCCCTATTTAACGTGAATGTAGCTGTCTCTAATGCATAACCACAAAACAATAGTGGTAGATCGGTAAGAGACATCATAGATTGCACCATATCTAATAAAGCACGGTTATGACGTTCGGACACACGATTACACTGTGGTGTTCCAGGTGGCGTGAGTAGTGAAACTATTTCACATTGTTTTAACTGAAGGACAAACTCGTAACTCAAATATTTTACTTCTGCGATCATATCGTAGAAACTTTTATTTTTGTTACGATGATTCTCCACTTCACTATGAAATTCTTTGAACTTTTCAAATATTTCAGACTTGTGTTTCATCAAGTAGATATACTCATATCTGCTCAAATCATTTGTGAAGATCAGAAAATAATGATACCTGCCGCGAGCCTCAATATTCATCGGATCACATACATCAGTATTTATGATTTCCAACAAATCTGTTGCTCGCTCCGTTGTTCCGGAGAACGGAGTCTTAGTCATCTTGCCCATGAGGCATGGTTTGCAAGCATCAACTGATTCATAATCAAGTGTTTCCAAAAGCCCATCAGCATGGATTTTCTTCATGCGCTTTACACCAATATGACCTAAACGACAGTGCCACAAATAAGTTGCACTATCATTATCAACTTTGCATCTTTTGGCTTCAATATTATGAAAATGTGTATCACCACGATCGAGATCCAACAAACCATTTTCATTGGGTGTATGACCATAGAAGGTTTTATTCATGTAAACAGAACAACAATTATTCTCTAACTCACATGAATAACCGTATTGCAATAAACATGATCCATTCATATTTATGCTCAACGCAAACACCAAATAACATTTATTTAGGTTCAACACTAATCCCGAAAGTATAGGGAGTGTGCGATGATGATCATATCAATCTTGGAACCACTTCCAACACACATCATCACTTCACCCTTAACTAGTCTCTATTTATTTTGCAACTCCCATTTCGAGTTACTACTCTTAGCAACTGAACCAGTATCAAATACCAAGGGGTTGCTATAAACACTAGTAAAGTAGACATCAATAACATGTATATCAAATATAGCTTTGTTCACTTTGCCATCCTTCTTATCCACCAAATACTTGGGGTAGTTCCGCTTCTAGTGACCAGTCCCTTTGCAGTAGAAGCACTTAGTCTCAAGCTTAGGTCCAGACTTGGGTTTCTTCACTTGAGCAGCAACTTGTTTGCCGTTCTTCTTGAAGTTCCCCTTCTTCCCTTTGCCCTTTTCTTGAAACTAGTGGTCTTTTCAACCATCAACACTTGATGCTTTTCTTGACTTCTACCTTCGTCGATTTCAGCATCATGAAGAGCTTGGGAATTGTTTTCGTCATCCCTTGCAAACTATAGTTCATCACGAAGTTCTACTAACTTGGTGATGGTGACTAGGGAATTCTGTCAATCACTATTTTATCTAGAAGATTAACTTCCACTTGATTCAAGCAATTGTAGTACCTAAACAATCTGAGCACATGCTCACTGCTTGAGCTATTCTCCTCCAGCTTTTAGCTATAAAACTTGTTGGAGACATCATATCTCTCAAATCGGGTATTTGCTTGAAATATTAACTTCAACTCCTGGAACATCTCATATGGTCCATGACATTCAAAACGTCTTTGAAGTCCCGATTCTAAGCCGTTAAGCATGGTGCACTAAACTATCAAGTAGTCGTCATATTGAGCTAGCCAAACGTCATAACGTCTGCATCTGCTCCTGCAATAGGTGTGTCACCTAGCGGTGCATCAAGGACATAATTCTTTCGTGCAGCAATGAGGATAGTCCTCAGATCACGGATCCAATCCGCATCATTGCTACTAACATCTTTCAACTCAGTTTTCTGTAGGAACATATCAAAAATAAAACAGGGGAGCTAAATGCGAGCTATTGATCTACAACATAGATATGTTAATACTACCAGGACTAAGTTCATGATAAATTAAAGTTCAATTAATCATATTACTTAAGAACTCCCACGTAGATAGACATCCCTCTAATCATCTAAGTGATCACGTGATCCAAATCAACTAAACCATAACCGATCATCACGTGAAATGGAGAAGTTTTCAATGGTGAACATCACTATGTTGATCATATCTACTATATGATTCACGCTCGACCTTTCGGTCTCAGTGTTCCGAGGCCATATCTGCATATGCTAGGCTCGTCAAGTTTAACCTGAGTATTTTGCGTGTGCAAAACTAGCTTGCACCCGTTGTAGATGGACGTAGAGCTTATCACACCCGATCATCACGTGGTGTCTGGGCGCGACGAACTTTGGCAACGCTGCATACTCAGGGAGAACACTTTTATCTTGAAATTTAGTGAGAGACCATCTTATAATGCTACCGTCAATCAAATCAAGATAAGATGCATAAAAGATAAACATCACATGCAATCAATATAAGTGATATGATATGGCCATCATCATCTTGTGCTTGTGATCTCCATCTCCGAAGCACCGTCATGATCACCATCGTCACCGGCGCGACACCTTGATCTTCATCTTAGCATCATTGTCGTCTCGCCAATCTTATGCTTCTACGACTATCGCTACCGCTTAGTGATAAAGTAAAGCATTACAGGGCGATTGCATTGCATATAATAAAGCGACAACCATATGGCTCCTGCCAGTTGCCGATAACTCGGTTACAAAACATGATCATCTCATACAATAAAATATAGCATCACGTTTTGACCATATCACATCACAACATGCCCTGCAAAAACAAGTTAGACGTCCTCTACTTTGTTGTTGCAAGTTTTACGTGGCTGCTACGGGCTTAGCAAGAATCGTTCTTACCTACGCATCAAAACCACAACAATAGTTTGTCAAGTTGGTGCTGTTTTAACCTTCGCAAGGACCGGGCGTAGCCACACTCGGTTCAACTAAAGTTGGAGAAACTGACACCAGCTAGTCACCTGTGTGCATAGCACGGCGGTAAAACCAGTCTCATGTAAGCGTACGCGTAATGTCGGTCCAGGCCGCTTCATCCAACAATACCGCCAAACCAAAGTATGACACGCTGGTAAGCAGTATGACTTGTATCACCCACAACTCACTTGTGTTCTACTCGTGCATATAACATCTACGCATAAAACCTGGCTCGGATGCCACTGTTAGGGAACGTAGTAATTTCAAAAATTTCCTACGCACACGCAAGATCATGGTGATGCATAACAACGAGAGGGGAGAGTGTTGTCCATGTACCCTCATAGACCGAAAATGGAAGCGTTAGCACAACGCGGTTGATGTAGTCGTACGTCTTCACGATCCGACCGATCAAGTACCGAACGCACGACACCTCCAAGTTCTGCACACGTTCAACTCGATGACGTCCCTCGAACTCCGATCCAGCCAAGTGTTGAGGGAGAGTTTCGTCAGCACGACGGCGTGGTGACGATGATGATGTTCTACCGACGCAGGGCTTCTCCTAAGCACCGCTATGATACGATCGAGGTGGATTATGGTGGAGGGGGGCACCGCACACGGCTAAGAGATCAAGAGATCAATTGTTGTGTCTTTGGGGTGCCCCCTGCCCCCGTATATAAAGGAGTGGAGGAGGGGGAGGGACGTCCCTCTCTATGGCGCGCCCTAGGGGAGTCCTACTCCCACCGGGAGTAGGATTCCCCCTTTCCTAGTAGAACTAGGAACCCTTCCAAGTAGTAGGAGTAGGAGGGAAGGAAAGGGAAGGGAAAAGGAGAAGGAAGGAAGGGGGCGCCCCCCTCCCTAGTCCAATTCAGACCAGCCCATGGGGAGGGGTGCGGCCACCCTTTGAGGCCTTTCTCTCCTTTCCCGTATGGCCATTAAGGCCCAATACGAATTCCCGTAACTCCCCGGTACTCCCAAAAATACCCGAATCACTCGGAACCTTTCTGATGTACGAATATAGTCATCCAATATATCGATCTATACGTCTCGACCATTTCAAGACTCCTCGTCATGTGTCCGATCTCATCCGGGACTCCGAACTCCTTCGGTACATCAAAACACATAAACTCATAATATAACCGTCATCGAACTTTAAGCGTGCGGACCCTACGGGTTCGAGAACTATGTAGACATGACCGAGACACACCTCCGGTCAATAACCAATAGCGGAACCTGGATGCTCATATTGGCTCCTACATATTCTATGAAGATCTTTATCGGTCAAACCGCATAACAACATACGTTGTTCCCTTTGTCATCGGTATGTTACTTGCCCGAGATTCGATCGTCGGTATCTCAATACCTAGTTCAATCTCGTTACGGGCAAGTCTCTTTACTCGTTCCATAATACATCATTCTGCAACTAACACATTAGTTGCAATGCTTGCAAGGCTTCAAGTGATGTGCATTACCAAGTGGGCCCAGAGATACCTCTCCGACAATCGGAGTGACAAATACTAATCTCGAAATACGCCAACCCAACAAGTACCTTTGGAGACACCTGTAGAGCACCTTTATAATCACCCAGTTACGTTGTGATGTTTGGTAGCACACAAAGTGTTCCTCTGGTAAATGGGAGTTGCATAATCTCATAGTCATAGGAACATGTATAAGTCATGAAGAAAGCAATAGCAACAAACTAAACGATCAAGTGCTAAGCTAACATAATGGGTCAAGTCAATCACATCATTCTCCTAATGATGTGATCCTGTTAATCAAATGACAACTCGTGTCTATGGTTAGGAAACATAACCATATTTGATCAACGAGCTAGTCAAGTAGAGGCATACTAGTGACACTCTGTTTGTCTATGTATTCACACATGTATTATGTTTCCGGTTAATACAATTCTAGCATGAATAATAAACATTTATCATGATATAAGGAAATAAATAATAACTTTATTATTGCCTCTAGGGCATATTTCCTTCATTGAGAAACCCACTCGGGACACATGTCCAGCATTAAATGCAACGCCGACCCAGCTCCCCCGTCTGTCGTCTATTTAATCTCCTATTTAAACGAGGCCAAACGTCGGCCAAGAATCGCACACCTCCAATGGTCCCCTATCTCCTCCTTCACCATTTTGTCCACTCTTATAATGGCTTATGAAGTGTAGTTATTCCACACTAGCCATTTGTCTAGGTTTGTATCTCTCACACACATCCACGTAGGTGGGGGACGTGCACGAAGAGAAGAGGTGCACGCACGACACACGTACTCCCGTCTCTTTCCCAACCACACCCGCGCGTGTACACGATGGAGCTCATTTCTGTACAAAAGGCAGCCCACATGGTAATTTGACCGTGTACTGGTTGTCCATTTGGTGGAGGGAGGACCGTCTACCACGGGTGAACAAACAAATTGCGACTTGACGCGTTATGTTGAAAAAGAGGCAAACCATGTGGGGCCTACCTTAGAGGCAAGGCTCTATTCACTGGAGTACTTTTGATGTGTCCCGTCAACTTGCAGAATGAGGAGAAGCTTGCTTAGTATGCCGTCTCCCCTTCCCACAGGTGCGGTGGCTCGCAGGATGAGGTGAAGCTTGCTTACCAGTAGTAGTACTGTATGCCTTATGCGCGCTCCCTCGCCCACACGCGCGGTGGCTCGCAGGACGAGGAGAAAATTTTACTACTCCCTCCGTTTACTCCTCGTCCCTACTACCTTGGTTAAAAAGATTATCATATTGTTTGGAATATATATGTCCTTTAGTACTCCCTCCATTTACTTATACAAGGCTACTATAAAAAAATACATTTTGCATCTATACAAGGCTACAAATAGTAATCGAGACAACAATTACTACTCCCTCCTTTCCAGTTTATGGCTCAATTTCAAAATCTCTCCAACCAAGGTAGACGGTGAGTGGTCAAATTAATTTTGTACTCCTATTTGCACAAGTAATTAGTACGCTCGTTTTTCTCAAGAAGTTATGTTTACCGAGGCATTAATTAGAACGAATGCATGAATGACTACTACATTTCCATGAACTTCTACATGCATTGGTGAGTTTTCTCTTGACACTGCTTGCATCGGGTGATCTAACGCACCTCGAAATCCAACATGTGATGGTACTACTACTAGTAGTAGAATTGAGACTTATAAAACGGAAAAACAAATGTTTTTTAGATGAGCCCTATAAACCCTAGTGGGTACGTACTCCGTAAAATCAGATTTTCCCAAAACTAAGTCGCTCAACCTTTATTTGCTTGTTTCCCTTCCTGCCTCCTTGCCTCAAACAGACTATGCCAAACTCCCCTGCCTGCCGCATGGGAAAAGACCCACCCTTGCCTTTTTTAGTCCGCGTTTGTATCGATGGATCGCGCAAAGCAGCAAAAACCCAAGCCGTGTATTGTACTCCTCCATCGACGCTCGCTTTCATGAATTCTGTACTTCCTGTCGCCGACATGTGGGACATATGACAACCGGGTCGACGTGTCAAGCACCAAATAACAGTGCAGAACAGCAGGGGGGACGCACCCCAGTTGTATCACCCTATTAGTAGTAGTAATGAGCAATGAGACGTCAAATCACAATGCCGCACCTTCCCAGATGGACGAAGCAACCATTATTTCACACTTCGGTTCGCCATCATCTCAAACCATGTAGTATTGCTTCTGCCTCAAGAGGGACAGGCGCATCGCCTTGGTACATCATGACATGTGGGAACGCATGAAAGGCCATGCTCTCCCGCCGATCGCTCGGTAAAATCACCTCATTTGTACTACTATACTTCCTCTATATCGGTTTACATGGCATGCACGTCGTTCTAGGTTGAGAATTTAGCCGGCTATATATGTGATGAACATTATATGTTTAGAAACTACATCCGCTTAATAATCCAATGATATACTTTTTGTGACATAGTAACTCATATTTAGTTAGTTAAATGGATGACCTAGAACTACGTGCACGCCCTATAAACCGAGACGCCTAAAAAGACGAGACGGAGAGGGTAGTTCAGTACGTATCATTTTAGATCAATATAGTCGGGATTCACCAAGGAGCAAAACCAAGTGGTAGGCTGCACCTGTCGTGTTGGCGTTGCAACTCAAGCAGGCCAGTCCGCACACGAAATGGCGACACACTTAACAGGATCCCTTTGGCCGACATGTGGCTCATCCACCATCTTGTTCCACGTGCGATGCACCAAATTACAGTTCGGAGCAGCGGTTGGAATTGGAGGCACCCTGGTCGTAGTGCCGCAGTAGTAGAAAATGAGCGATGAGTGATCAAATCACAAAGCCCCACCTTTCCCGCATTAAGCTGGACGGACGAATCAATCATCATTTCACTCTAGGGCGCAAGAGCATAAAGAAAAGAGAAAGCCAATGATGCGTGCGGCAGCTACCTAGGGCACCCTAGGGTAGGGGTCTCCACTATAGATCATTTTTTTGAAAGCGCCTCCACTACAAATCGGCTTCTCCCTCGTCCTCTTGAAGAAAACCGATGATGCGTGTGGCGGTAGGGTTTATAGGAGTACTACTACGGCGCGCAGGGCCATGTCGTAGTAAACGGGAGAGGGATTGAGTTCGAGTCGACGCCTTACATATGTGTGGGCCGCTTGGTTTTAGGGGAACGAGGCAACATTTTGGGTTCAGGGACCAGTGGAGATATAGTACGTACAAAAAATTGTGGACATAGGTTCGACCGAAAAGCAATGATGCATGGGCCCTGCATTTTGATATACCCGGGGCCACGTGAAATTTGCTACTCTACTCAAAACTAGTTGAACGCATGAGATTTCGAAACCAAATTATGAATAAATACACACTATAGCATGTAAAGCTTTGAGTCATATATGCATGATGTAGATCTTCGTTTAGTTCTTATAGTTCATCTCATTCAAAATCAATTAGTTTTACAAAAATGTTAAGATTCATGGGGTTGTGCATTGTAAAGCATAAAGTAAAAAACAAATAATGGCAATTCATTTAGAAAAAAATCAATTATGATACAGAAGATTCTAGAACAAAGGAGAAGTGCTTGTGTTTTGAGGTTTGTGCACTATGCTTAAGTTCAACCATGGAGTCTTCTAAATTGTACATGTGGGAGATCTGGTGGAATGTTGATGATATCCAATGGCTAGCAGTGCTCGGATTTGCCATCTCTGCACTGTCGGATTAGCTTCATCCAGCGACCATCTTTCAAAGTTATTCGCACACTATATAGTTCTTGTGCCATAGTTGCATGTCTTGGAAAAAAGCTACTAGTGGGTTGTACTAGCTATTTAGGAATAGAAGATGTATACATGGAAGTTGTAGGGAAAGAGATGACATGGAGTATCTCAATTCCTATGAGTAGGGATTGGAAAAGATATGTCATTTGGTTCACATCATAGGAACTTTTCTATTGAATCTAGAGATGACATGTATCTCAATTCCTATGAGGAGGGATTAGAAAAGAGATGTAATTTGGTTCATATCATAGGAACTTTTCTATTGAATATACGCTAATGTTTATTTTCCTTTGAAATTATGGGAGTATAGGAATCCATTCATATGAACCAAGTGGCTCTAAAGCTATCGAAATGATACCATGTTTATTTTCCTTTGAAATGTGGAGTATATGAATCTATTCCTATGAACCAATTGGCTCTAAAGAAAAAAAATCCTATAATAATCATATCATATAGAGTTCCTATGATATTCCTCGACACCAAAGGATGCTTGAAATTGTAGCAGGTGATACGATGGTCTTTCTTTGTAGACTCCTCCCCCATCTTTATAGTTACCTCTCGAAGATGAATGAAATGATATATACAGGGTATTCTACATGTGCAATTTGGTACACGAAAACTCGGTAAACATTTGCGAGGTTCGAATTTTCAATAAAGATATATGCACTGCATTTTGGAACAGAGGGAGCATACGACAGTTGCTAACACCCACGTGGAAGATTTGTGTGTAGGAGGAGTGGCTGCTCTGTTAAATGACATGGCAAAACTTACACTGTCGGATGCCGATCTAACAGTTATTACATCGTT
Organism: Triticum aestivum; assembly: GCF_018294505.1. Classification (NCBI taxonomy): domain Eukaryota; kingdom Viridiplantae; phylum Streptophyta; class Magnoliopsida; order Poales; family Poaceae; genus Triticum; species Triticum aestivum. The sequence continues at coordinate 384,687,569 of NC_057803.1, read as the reverse complement.
CATCAGGAAAAGGCTTGTGGCGAACGTTTGTCAGATAATGATTTACGGACACATGCATTGCATTGATACGTGCCCCCTTCTCTCTTACACACACGCACCCTCACGAGTCACGACTCTCTCGAGTCCTCTCGCACCCACCATCTATCTGCAGGTAGACGTCACACACATATGTGCTCTTCACACCCTACCCTCAAAACTTCTAAAAAACAAAAGATGTCGCGCACATTTTATTTTAGCTCACACGTCACACACTTATACCATTACTGTTGTGGCGAACGTTCTTTGGGCATAGTATATTGTACTCTCATGAAGAGAAGCAGTGCATGCACGCACTAGTTCTCTCACACCCACTCGCAGGTACACGTAGGAACGCATTTTTTTGAGCCTTAGTGCTTGCTTTACTAGGGTTCATCTCGTTCACTCTCTTATCCTCTCCAGATCTAAGCAAGACATAGGTGGACACACTCTCTCTCAGCTCATGGCTGGTCACAAATCCGGTCGGACAACCTCGACCGGGGCAGGGGTGTAGGTGCATCGTTCACGCTGTCGTCGGCGGTGAGGGAGGAGACCAATGGCTGCCCGCGCGTCTCGATTGGCGGCCGTGCCGTTCTCTTTGAGAGAGCACCGGCCCGGGAGGGCCTCCGACCCCTTCTTCCTCCCTGTGGTATTGTGGCCAAGATGCGGCCTCCCGACGCCGTCTTTGCCACATGCCGATGACCCTCAGGTATATATTCCTTCGAAACCCGCCTTGCTCTACTGCCCTAGCTCCCCACTTGGCTTCGTGTGGATCTTTTTCTACTTCCCTCCGCTGTTCCAAAGCCACCTAGACTTCCATTTTTAGAGGAAAAGCTAGTACATACAATCGACTCTAAGAGTTGGTTCAAACAGGGAAGAAAGTGGGAAAGCTGTAGCATGAATCTAGGACTTGGTTCTAAGAGGAAATGGGGGAAAGTAGTAGATACTGGCTATCCAACCGGTCTCTTGGTTGAAAAGATGAAGAAACCATGGTGGATGGCGAATGGTGGGGGAAGTGGACCTATCTCTTGGTTGAAAAAGGAAAGAAAGTGACGGGTGTTGGGGGACAACGCAAATGAGAATGAGCAGGTCTAGATTTCCTGTGCTCACATAGGAAAATGTCGTCGAGGAGATAAAAAATGGGACAAATGTGGACATGTTGCCTGAGTGTTTGCCGCTCTCGGCAACCACATCTGCATCACCACTTTACGCCCCTGCTGTCCCTACACCCATATCGCTATCGTTAATGTAAAATCACATGAAGCATTAAGCAATGCCACTTAATGTTACTATAAGTAATGGTCTAGTGCCATCGATAAATTGAAGCAATGCCACCACCATTTTAAGAAGTGCTTCTGTCTTGCTTTATTTCCCATGAATTGTGTTTTTGCAGTTACACTTCAATCTCACACCGCTAACATTGCTTCATCCCAGTGGAACTGCACAAATTTGATTGCACATTTACTGACCATGTGCTACTCTCATGACAATAAAACTAATACTATTGTTCTGCATGTTAATCTAGTGGCAGTGTTGATGTGATGTGACGCTACTTACTTAAGGACACTTTCATACTGTCAATCTAGTGCCAATTATAACACAATAGATGCTGCTGTTAATCATACGCCACTGCAAAATATCTGTCACTATTTAAATAACTATATTTTGTATTTGCGCAAACAGGGATGTCTGTCTCCATATCGTTTCGTGATATCTGTATCCGTATCGTTTCTATCCGCGCAATCAAAAGCACACACCTCACTTTTAGTAGAACTGCGCAAAATGAGATGGCTATCCCTCATTGCTGTCGTCTAACCACCAGTCTTCCAGGTATTCCTACATTGGTAGTTACTCGGTAGAATGACCAACGCAATATAAAAGAAGTTGATTTGTATGTTTTACTTCCTGATTGCAGTGTAGGGACGAGCGAAAACAACTGCATCCTAGTTCAGAATGCACTTCTACCAGTTCATCCATGGACCGAGGACTAGCTGGCACGGCTGCACGGCGTTTTTTTGGACAGGTTCACGGACAAGAGGCATTGTGGTCTACTTATTTCTGCAAATAGGGGTGCTTAAATTTAGTGGAATGCACAAGACTTTCAGCTGGTCAGTACACTACATGGTTCAGTTCAGCATTCCAGCTGAGAACAACAATTATAATTGGTTATTCTATAATGAGAGAACCTAACCCTGGATGGTGGCAACAAGAAAAAACCAGAGTGAACTCCAAGAAATTTAAGCCTGCCGAGAGGCCTTTTGCTCAGAGAAGCCTTGCTTGTTTTTTTCCTGATTTGTAAACCTTCTCACAACTTTGTCTTTTGCTGTGAACTAGTATATGTTTGTTATGTTCTATGAATCATTGATATGTATAAAATTGCCTAACTTATGCTTTTCAAGTTTTTTATGAAGCCGAGTTTAATGTGAGTGTTCCACATGAACGTTGGACTAGCGTGTGAACATTTGGAATTTACATTGTGGCCTCAGTTAACTGCATGAACCATTGTAACAAAATACATAGTTGCTTTTATGTCAGACAACGGATTGTTGATTGTTAGCTGGACGATAGCCTAGTGTTGAAGCGAGCTGAGCCAATGTGTTGGGTTTTGCACAACTGCTTACAAGTGGGGTAGCACCAATAGTGTTTACAAGTACTTATGTATACATTGGCGCATAGTTCTCGAATGAGTACTCTATTTCATCAAAACACACACTGCTCATATGATAAACCATGACAACTTATGTCTTACCATGCCATATTCGTGAAAAAACTAGTGAGGACGCATCTGTTTCAGCAACAATTACGATGGTTCTCACATGATTCACGGGCACACAAAAGTAGCAGCAGTTCCCATAGACGGATTCAAACAGAGTACTAGCCCCAAAGGGCTCGATAACAGGCAAGGTTCGGATAATTAGACACAATCCAAACTACTATTAAACACTAGTTGGGGCAACTATTTCATGCCTCGATCTAATTTGGGCTGGACACAAGACGGACCTTGCCATGAACATCATTGAGGACGTCCGGTAGCAGCTGAATCCTGTGAACCTTCATGAAGACAAGCTTGTGGCCTCGCCACTCATAAACTTGTTTGTGGAGGCATGCCACGTCATCTTCCTGCGTAAGCTTGACAAGAACAATATGCCTCACAAATGAAGGAGTAGCTTTGAACTCTTCATTGGTATAAGTGCAAATGGCTTCCAGGATCCAATAGCCTAAAAAATCTGTTTTCCCAGTGCATATATTCAGGTCACCCGCCTCATAGCGAGTGACATATACAACCACACAATCCTTGTCTGCATCAGGGCTCAAACTGAAACGGAAACAAATTCTGAATTACTTTCCAGTATAAGAAACACAAGTTATTTCCACTATGTATAGCATGGCATCGAAGCTAATAAAATTTTGCATTATTCATCACCACATACTTAGATGAAAAACCACAATCGAGATCGGCAAAGAAGAAAATCACCTTGGGCAGCTCAGCGAGGGGGGGGGGGGACACATCCTCGAAGGGGGAAAACTGCTCCTGCAGCGCCACGGGGACTGTAACCTCAAACGGGGCGTTGACCATCTTAGTAGTGGCCGTGCGCGTATCTGGGGTCGGCTCGGTGGCTGCCTCCATCTTCTTGTAGCTCTCTGTCTCGTGGGGATCAGCCTCCCACGTCTACTCCAATATCGGCAGATCTTTGCCTGGTTCTCCTTGGTTCATCATGAAACTGACGAATACTAGGAGACCACTGAAACGAAAACACAATCGCAATGACAATGAAACAAAAAAGAGAGTGAGGATCGGTTACTGCTTTGCAAAAGTTCTTTTTTTTCTCTGAACGAAAATATACCAACATCACGGATCTGCTTACCTTCCCTTCATTGGGAGAGAAGAATAGTGGCAGATGCGAGTGTTGCCTTTCTTGAAGACGGTGAGGGAGAATGGGATTCAACGAAGAGTGAAATGATGGTTGCTTCATCCGTCAAACTTAGACTGCGGGGAGGTGGGGTTTTGTGATACGACGGCTCGTTACTGCCGCGCTACGAGCAGGGTGACTCTCCGCCTACATACTGCCTTCTAATTTGGTGGATGGCATTTGGGCCCGCGCGCTGCATGGCCCGTATGTCAGTGAACAAAAGTATAATGACATTCAGTAGAGGGAGACGTTTCGATGATCTAGGAGGAGCCAGAAGTGGTATTGTATCCACTGTACTAGTAGTAATTGTTTTTCTGGGTAGTTGTAGAGTGTCTCCACTGTACTAGTAGTAATTGTTTCTCTGGGCCCAAGACAAAACAGCCCATCCACCCTAGTAAATAGTAAAATCAATTCAAAAGTCCATATATTTACTGAATGAGAGGCGCTACCCACACCCAGCACACGCCCCCCAAAAAACCTAGGTGTTCTTCTTCCTCCTCATTCCCACGCACCTCACGTCAGCTCGCTCCACTCGTACCCCCAAATTCCTCACCTCACTCATACAGAAAAACCCCAGCTCCCCTTCTTCCTCACTACTACAGAAAACCCCCAGTTCCCCTTCTTCTTCACTCGCACTAAAACTAGGCTTGTCATTCGTTACTCTTCTCAAATCCGTGAGCGCGACGCGACGTCCTCGAGGAAAATGGAGTCGGCTGACCCTAGCGCTAAGAAGATGAGGCTCCCACCAGCGGCGACGCCTGTTGTAGATCCCGCACCCGGCAGTGCGGGGAGAAGCGGCGATCCTGCCCCCAATGGATCCCAGGAACCCGTAGAATCTTGGGTGGACTGCATCAGTGATCTCCCGAACGCCATCCTTGGAGAGATCATCTCGCTTCTCCCCACCAAGGAGTGCTGCCGCACCCAAGTCCTCTCAATTCGGTGGTGCCCTCTATGGCGCGCCATGCCCCTTAATCTCGACTGTCGTCAGCTATCTCTCTTCAGTGATATTGAAATCCCCAGAGCCATCATCTCCTCCCACGAGGGTTCCGTTCAAAGCCTCTGCATCCTGTCATGCTACCTGAGCAAGCATACCTTGCCCTGCACGGTGGATGCCTAGCTGAAATCCCCTGAATTCACAGAACTATAGCTGCTTGAGTTCTACTATTCCCTTGGAAATCACCTACCAGATACCGAACGCCATCTACCTGTGCCCTCAGCACCGATGTCCATCTCGCGGGTTTCCTCCTCTCTCCACACCGCCACCATTGCGCTGTGCGACCTACCAAACAATCTGGTACTAAACCTTCGACTCCCATTTCTCAAGAAACTTTCACTTGTGTGGGTTCGTATATCGGAGGCCTCATTGTGTAGCATCATCCACTCCAGTTGCCCTGCCCTGGAGTGCTTGGTGCTTGTTTTCACAGTTAGAATCGGTTGTCTCCAAATAAAGTCGCCTAACCTTGTAAGAATTGGAATTTCTTTTGACGGAAGGCAGCTCATCATCCAAGATGCCCCTTCACTTTAAAGGTTGATCCTTGATTCTAGTTATTCACCATTGCAAATAACCGTCCTCTCTGCGCCTAAACTGGAGACCTTGGGTGTAATACATGATCTGTGTGCTCATTTCAATATGGTGTTTGGCTCCACAGTTCTTCAGGTACTTTATATTATCATCTACACTTGTAACCATAAGCTGCATTTTAAATTTCTGCGCATAAGTTATATGTCATCTTGGAGTACACATTTTGTACTAATACTATGTTCTATGCTAAATGAAGAGTTTCTCCATGGATTGCCTATCAATGGTGCTGGATTCTGTCAAGATCTTATATATCCAAATGAATAGTTTTGATCTGAATAAGATTATTGGCTTGCTGCAATGCTTTCCATGTCTGGAGAAGTTGTATATACAGGTCATAATTTCACGCACATTGGAAGCCCGCATATAGTGTACTAGAATTAACTGTTCAGCTGTTACTCTTTTGACACTATTTTTTTAGACCTTAACTATTTTCAATCTTCATGTCTATTTAGGCAATAGGACGGGGTAATAAAGTTATAACCAATCGGTGGATTCATAAGCATCGGGATTTTCTCACTTCTCATGAGATTCGATTGAAGAAAATAACGCTAGAACGATATGTATCCAACCATGAAAACACTAGATTTGTCCCATTTCTTCCTGCTGAATGCAAGGTTACTATTGTCCATTAGGCTTAAGTTTATCAACAACATGGTTTTGACGGATGGGTATGTGGAAGAGCAAAAAATGGAGTTTCAGGTGGGCAAAAGAGCTTCTGAATATGCCGGGCTTCTATTTACAACATATTGTGGTCATAATCCAGTAAATTTTACGACCCATGATGTTCATTCTATGGACCTAACCGATCCATTTAATTGTGACTACCAAAAACAATGCTGGAGTTAGATGTTGTTGCCCTTTTCAACTTGGGTTTTTTTGTAAACCTGATGAACAATTAACCCTCGTGCTTTTGTACAGTTTGTAAGATGGAGTTAGATGTTCTTGCCCTTTTCAACTCGGCTGTGACTGTCATATTTTCTTTGAAGCAAGGCAAATGGCTTGCCAGTCATTTAATTTAGAGTGAAATATTATAACAACTAACAAATCCCAACCAAGGGAAATAACATCACTCTCGCTGGCTGCTTGAGCTCGCTATGCATTACAGAAGCCAAGTGATTAGCCCCCACCAGCACCGACAAACTTATTTCGAACTAGCACATCAAATGGGATGTAAATTTTCGTAGGAAAGGCTGCATGACCGTGACAGATTTCGATTCTGATATTTGGGACCCGCGAGGAAATAGCCTATCCAAGGTGGTGTCGACTTACTAGCCAGTCAACAAATGATTCTGCCTACCAGCCATTGGATTGACATCCAACATCTGTCGTGTATCTTCTATCTCTTGTCTTCTTCTTCCTCCATCCACCCAAACCAAACCACCCCATCGGCTCCGCCTGCTCCCGCCTCCCATGGCTGGCTGCACCTCCGCTGCCCTACCATACATACCCTCCAACGTTGGCCAGTCCCTCCCTCTATTCCCCCACATGTCCTGTTATTCTCTGGCGACGTCAGCCCCAACACGCACCCGCACCTGAACCAGTCAACCCTCGTACTCCCCTCCGCCTGCGACTGGACCGGCGCATCTTCCACGGCTCTTGTTTGTTCCGTCCGAGGCCTCACCGTCGTCCTCCGCCTTGCGGCCTTGGTTCGCTCGCCGTGCACGGTGCGCCACCCTCTTGCATTGTCAACGTCGTCAACAACCGAGAGGAACAAGGAGATGACTGTATGTGGAGAGGATGACAGTAGGGACCCACCAGCGTCATGGCAGTACGCAAGCAAGTGCCTCTATATTACAAGCCCCAAAATATGGTTCCTCCTAATGGTTGGACATCTGGGGCTCATGCCATTGTCATCGTAGTCAATAAATGAGAGAATTACACTACGAGCGGCTGACACCAGGGACCCAGCAGGTCGCGCAGTTTTTTTGAGGAACAAGCAGTTGTTATTTATACTAGTTTTAGCGACGGATTAGGGTAACAACGGGGCTGTAAGAGGGCTGTGGCCCATCTAGCCAGGGTTTTATTTATGTTTACCACATCATGAGCCCAATTGTGTTTTTTTCTTGCTCAAAATGACTAGCCCAGCTCTATTTTTAAAGAAATACCCAAACGAGGCCTACTTGCTTTATCAGCCCTGCTGGGCTGCAAGTCTTTCAAGATGAGGAGAGTTTCATTCGGTTTGCCCAGAAATGGGTTGTACATTTTTAAAACACATCAAACCAAGAATTAGTTTCAATTTTTTTCATTACAATATTTTAAATTCCATTGATTTTTATGCGTGGACAATTATTTGTATTTTATATTTATATAAATTATTTTTGAAAATAGTTTGAATTTGAATCAATATTTCGGGAATAAAAATAGTTGACCGCACCAAAATATGCGTATACTTTTTAACTGTGGCCACAATATGGGGTGTAATGCTAACAAAAAGAAGACCGGCTCCAAAAAAATTCTTAAGAATTAGCAAATGGGCTGTACATTATTAGAAATAATGCACACGAGAGCAGTGACTGTTGGATGTCCATCCAACGGCTGTCGTGCTTCTTCAATCTCTGCTCTTCCTGCTCTAGCCACTCAAATAAGTGCCGGCGGGAGTGCTTGCTCCCTCCTCCTGCGGCCGGCTATGCTGCAGCGCAGGCCTCACTGCCCCACCGTACTCCCATTGTTGGCCTAGTCATCCCTCTACTCACCCACACCAGCTGTTATTCTTCGGGGATGGCAGACGAACCGGTAAACCATCGTACTCCTCCGTGTGGGAAACAACTGCCGAGTCTTCCCTGGCTGCATGTTGTTCCCTTCCTAGGCCTCGCCGTCGTCCACTGCCCTGGTGCTCTCGGCGCGGCCTAGTCAACATGGTCAATGAACGACATCCATCAGAAGTGGACTATACATGGAGAGGCTGACAGCTGGGTCCAAGGCCGCACGCAAGGAAATGCCTCCCTGTTACGCACAAAATAATGATTCCTCCACCTGACAGCTAGGACCCACGGGAAGGGCTTCTGTATTTCATGAAAAAATGCCCCCCCGCTGACAGGTCGGACCCACCAGCTATATCTTCGCACGCAAGGAAGTGCCTCCTTATTACGCACAAAAAAATGAATACCCCCTGCTAGCTGAGATCCACCATAGTGGGTGGCTGACTTGTGGGCCAACTAAGTTGACGGGGACGGAGGGCTTTGTGAACTTAGTCAATATGAACGATTCTAGCTCCAGCAACCGTACGATATCCATCCAACGACCATAGTTCTTCTTCAACCTCTGGTCTTCTTGCTCCAGCCGCCCAAAGCAGCGCCGGTCGTGCCGCCTGCTCCTGCCTCCCGTGGCCCGCTTAGCTGCCACGGAGGCCTCACCGCCCCATACTACTCTCACACCTGGCCAGGCCATCCCTCCACTCACCCACACCCCCTGTTATTCTACGGCGATGGCAGCCTTACACCGCAGCCGAACCAGTGAACCCTCGTACTCCTCTCCACGTGGGCATCCACTGCCGCGTCTTCCCCGGCTCCGCGTCGTCCCCTTCTTAGGCCTCGCCGTCGTCCATCGCCTTGGTGCTCTTGGCGTGGCATGGTCAATGTGGTCAACGACTGACTTCCATCAGAAGAGTACTGTACGTGGAGAGGCTGACAACTGGGTCCATGGCCACAACCCAGTTCTTTGTGATTTGCCAAGTAAGTCGCTTTGTCAGGCCTGTTGGGCTGCAAATCTTTCAAGACAAGGAGAGCTTCATTCGGCTGGCCGAGAAAATGGCCTATCAGTAATGAGAAATGGGTTGTACATTTTTAAAACACATCAAACCGGCAATTAGTTTCAAATTTCTTTTTTTCATTTCGAGATTTTAAATGGCATTGATTTTTATGCGTCGCCATTTTTTTGGATTTTATATTGATATACATTTATTTTTAAAATCAGTTTGAATGTGACTCGAAATTTCGGGATTAAAAACAGTTCGGACCGCACCAAAATATGCAAAATTTTGTATAATTTTTTAACCATGGCCACAATATGGGTTGTAATGCTAACAAAAAGAATATGGGCTCCAAAAAAACCTTAAGAATTAGCAAATAGGCTGTAGATTATTAGAAATAATGGCAGATGGGCTGTATGATGTTTTCCATAGATTTGAGGCTTTCCTAAAAAAAGGTTGACGCACAAGCAGTGACTGTTGGATGTCCATCCAACGGCCGTCGTGCTTCTTCAATCTTCGCTCTTCCTACTCCAGCCACTCAAACAAGCGCCGGCGGGACTACCTGCTCCCTCCTCCCAGCGGTCGGCGGTGCTGCCGCGCAGGCCTCACCACCCCACTGTACTCCCATCGCTGGCCTAGCCATACCTCTACTCACCCACACCTGTTGTTATTCTCTGGTGACGACGGATGAACCAGTAAACCCTCGTATAGTCGTACTCCCCTCCGCGTGGGAAACAACTACCGAGTCTTCCCTGGCTCCGTGTCATTCCCTTCCTAGGCCTCGCCGTCATCCACCGCCCTGGTGCTCTCGGCGCGGCCTGGTCCACGTGGTCAACGACCGACATGCATCTGAAGTGGACTGTACGTGGAGAGGCTGACAGCTGGGTCCACGGCCGCACGCAAGGAAATGCCTCCTTATTACATGCAAAATAACGATTCCTCCACCTGACATCTGGGACCCACCAAAAGGGCCTCTGTGTTTCGTAAAAAAAACGTTACCTCCGCTGACAGCTCGGACCCACCAGCTATATCTTCGCACGCAAGGAAGTGCCTCCTTATTATGCACAAAAAAATGAATACCCCCCTGCTAGATGGGACCCAGTATAGTGGCAGGCTGACTTGTGGGCCTACTAAGTTGATGGGGACGGAGGGCTTTGTCAACTTAGTCAATATGCACGATTCTAGCTCCAGTGGACGTACGATGTCCATCCAACGGCCGTGGTGCTTCTTCAACCTCTGGTCTTCTTGCTTCAACCGCCCAAACCAGCGCCGATCATGCCTTGTGCTCCTGCCTCCTGTGGCCAGTTGCGATGCGGCGGAGGCCTCACAGCGCCCTACTACTCCCACCGCTGGCCAGGCCATCCCTCTACTCACCCACACCCCCTGTTATTCTACAACGACGGCAGCCTCACACCGCAGCGAACCAGTGAACCCTCATACTCTACGCGTGGGCATCCACTGCCGCTTCTTCCCCGGCTCTGCGTCGTCCCCTTCCTAGGCCTTGCTGTCGTCCACCGCCCTGGTGCTCTCGGCGCGGCATGGTCAACGTGGTCAAGGAACGACTTCCATCAGACGTGGACTGTACATGGAGAGGCTGACAGCTGGGTCCACGGCAGCAGCAAGGAAGTGCCTCCTTATTATGCGGAAAATAATTATTCCTGCACCTGACAGCGGGGACCCATCGGACGGGCCACCGTATTTCATGAAAAAACATTTCCCCCTGGCTGCTGGGACCCACCAGCTACATCTTCGCAGGGAAGGAAGTGCGTCCGGGCAAAAAAAACCGATTTGCCCCCCTGACTGCTGGGACCCACCAGCTATATCTTCGCACGCAAGGAAGTGCCTAATAGTCGGGACCCACCTGGTCGAAGCGTATATAGCGTTGTCATTCTGGTCGCGAATGTGTACGTACATACTGGTCGATGTAGAGCGCGCATGTGTCGTTGTGGAGGCGCGCATATAGCATGTACACGTACATATAGCGGCCAGTGTGCAAGAAAGAAAATACGGCCACGTACGTACATACGGGAGGGTCTCGAATGCCTACTCGCGCATACGTACCACCAAGGCTCATGTACATGGTTGTGTCGGAACGGAGAAACTGCATCGTCATCGTGTTCATGGGGAGCCAACCGGCCGGGTCTGAACGGAATGCGTCATCGTGTTCATCGAGAGGGCTTGGACAGAACAGCCGATGGAAATGACGCCTGGCATACCGTAGAACAGAGGAAACGGCCTTGTGTTTGACCAGCCACGTTCAAAACGGGATCCTGTTTATTAGGAGGGGTCTGGTGTACCGCAAAACGGAGGAAACAGACCTCCTACGGTCGAAACGGGGGTCCTGTTCATCGGGAGGGGTGTGGCATACCGCAAAACAGAGGAAACAGACTTGTGCTGGAGCGCTACGGTCAAAACGGGGGTCCTGTTGATCGGGAGGGGTGTGGCGTACCGCAAAACGGGACTCCACGGGATACTGTTCATCAACACAGTCGACCCCCTCGAGCCTCCACGGGCTACTGTTCATCCACTGTCGACCTCCTCCAGCCTCCACCTGTGACTGTTTATCCACGGGCTCCTGTTCATCCAGCCTCCACCGCCTGCTACTCCACTAGCTATTATTCAACCAACCCTCTCCACGGGCTCCTATTCAACCACCCCTCCACGGGCTACTGTTCATCAAACCCTCCACCATCTACTGTTCATCCAGCCCTCCATGCAGTGGTCCTGTTCATCCAGCCCTCCACGGGGTCCTATTCATCCAGCCCCAACCAGCTCGATCGATCAGGGTCCTGTAAATCCATAGGCAACACCACAGGGTCCTGTTCATCCACCCCCACCGGGAACTGTTCATCCAACCCCCCAGCAACACTCACTGTTCATCCAGAGGCAGCATCGATTGGCTTTAGTTAGCAGCAGTAGCAAAGGAATCGCTCGATCGGGTTCAGTTAACAGCCATCGATCGATCGCTCGGGTTCAGTAACGCGTAGCCTGCAGTGCAATCGCTCGGGTTCAGTAGGTGAATGCCTTTCTCGGGTTCAGTTAGAGCCCAACGCCTCGCACCCACGCGCGTGCGTGTACGAGAGAAACGCGCAAACCTCCGTGCATCGCTCGGCCCCGACCATCCACCGTAACCGGGAACACCCCGATATTTTCCTCGCCCTCACTTCTACCACAGTTTTTTCCGTCATGAACGTCCCAAAGAATGTCATGCAGCTGCGTCTCCGGCTCGCCCAGGACAAAAAGCCCATTTTCTGTCATGAATTTTTTCATAGAAGTAGGAGCCCACCACATCTATCCTGATACCGGGTTTTGTCACAATTACCGTCATAGAAGTGTCATAAGTATGACAGAAAAATTTTTGTTCGGCCTAAAATTTCACGGATGTGTCTTTTTTTGTAGTGTAAGCACTACGATGCTATGATCGGAGGAGTAAACTGTGGAGGGGGGCACCGCACACGGCTAAGAGAACAACTGTTGTGCCTTTGGTTTGCCCCCCGCCCCCGTTATAAAGGAGATGGGAGGAGGCGGCCATCCTAGGAAGGGCACGCCAAGGGGGGGGGGAGTCCTACTAGGTCTCCACTCCTAGTAGGATTCGGCCCCCTTCCTTCCAATGAAGAGGGGGAAAGGGGAAAGAGAGGAGAGGCAGAAGGAAAGGGGGGCCGCGCTCTCAACCCTTGTCCAATTCGGATTGGGCTTGGTGGGGGGGGGGGGCGCTACCTCATGTGGCTGCCTCCTCCTCTCCACTATGGCCCATTAGGCCCATTAACTTTCCCGGGGGGTTTGGTAACCTCCTGGTACTCCGAAAAATCCCCGAACCTCTTAAATACCATTCCGGTGTCCGTATATAACCTTCCAATATATGAATCTTTACCTCTCAACCATTTCGAGACTCCTCGTCATGTCCGTGATCTCATCCGGGACTCCGAACAAACTTCGGTCACCAAAACACATAACTCATAATACAAATCGTCATCGAATGTTAAGCGTTCGGACCCTACGGGTCGAGAACTATGTAGACATGACTAAGACACATCTCTGATCAATAACCAATAGCAGAACCTGGATGCTCATATTGGTTCCTACATATTCTACGAAGATCTTTATCGGTCAAGCTGCATAACAACATACGTCATTCCCTTTGTCATCGGTATGTTACTTGCCCGAGATTCGATCGTCGATATCATCATACGTAGTGTAAGTGCATCTAGTGCCACCCCTAGTTGGTTTTGGAGTATTGACGAAAAACCTGGTTGAGGGACTAATGTGTTTGTGAGAATTGCAGGATAACACAGGTAGAAGTCCCTCATTGATTCGGTTTTCCTACCAGAGATGACCCCTAAAAATGTATGAAAACATTGAAGTCAAAGGTGGGATGTGAAGACATTCACATTGAAGACTATGACAAGAGAAGACATCGCGTGAAGACTATGGAGCGCGAAGACTTAGTTGTTTCGTCGTTCTTTTTCTTCTTTGTTGAGTCATAGGAACCACCGGGGGTCCAAGAGAACCAGTCAGAATGACTGAAGTGATGCTTAACCAAAAATCCTATTTCTTCGAGTGAAGACTATGAGAGAAAATCTTATTCAGAGTTGGATAAGTCATCTTTTCTTGTAGCCCAAGTAAAGTTGCCGTGTGTGTTTGAAATCTGACTGTTGGAACACGTGCCAGTTCCTTAGTGACCTAGGGTCATTTCGGACAAATCAGGTCGGGTTGCCTAGTGGCTATAAATAGCCCACCCCCTACAACCATAAATGGTTGGCTGTTCAGAGTTAGTGCACGGCTTTTGTCGTTTGAGAGCAACCCACCTCGAAGCCTTTGAGAGAGAATTCCTTGTGAGGATAAAGCCCTAAACACCCAGAGCTAAAGAGTGTTAGGCATCACTTAAGTCTTCCTGTCTGTGTGATCTGAAGACTTATTACACTTGAGGACTGTGAATCCTCCAGCCGGTTAGGCATCGTGTTCTGAGCATCCAAGAGTCATTGTGGATCACCGGTGAACGAAGTCTGTGAAGGTTTGGAATTCTACCTTGAAGACTTACCAGAGTGATTGGGCGAGGACTGGGTGTCCTTAGCTCAAGGGGAATAAGGTGAAGACGCATTCTTCTGAGTTGAATCTCAGCCTCCCTAACCAGACGTACAGTTGTCACAGCAACTGGAACTGGTCCAACAAATCATTGTCTTCAACGAGTCACGGGTTTCATCCTTCCCCTTCCTTTACTTATGGTTGGCCCTAGTGAAGTCATTGTATGATTGCATTATCTTTTGTCTTCACTGAGTGACTGCTTGTTCTGATTGGCTTAACACTATCTTCCTACCTGATCTATACTGCCTAGCTGCTATTAGTCATTGTGCTTTCACTTCATTGAATACTTGACTATGGCTTGCTTAGTGTAGTCTATCTTCTGCTGCATGGTAATATGTTTATTTCTATTGTTTGTCTTCAAAATTTCCATGCTTTGAAGACTTTCATAAAAATTGCCTATTCACCCCCCTCTAGTCGATCACTAGCACTTTAAATTGGTATCAGAGCAAGGTACTCCCTTGTTCTGTGTGATTCGGTTTAACCACCTGGAGTTTTAGCTATGTCGACTGCAGGGATAATCAAAGTCTCCACTGCGTGCCTAGTCTTTGATGGAACTGAATATCCCTACTGGAAGAATAAGATGCACATGCATCTTGAAGCCATTGATGTCGACCTATGGTATGTCGTCAGGAATGGCATTCCCAAGGCTGGTGAAGGTGTCACCGCTGCTGATGTCAAGAAGTTCGTTCAACTGGACTCCACTACCAAGAACAACATCTGTGGTCATCTGACAAAAGGACAGTATGGCCGTGTGAGTGCTTTGGAAACATCTAAGCTAGTGTGGGACTGGCTCTCCAAGGTCAACGAAGGCGTCTCAACCCAAAGTGATCAGAGAATCAGTGTCCTTTGCAACCTCTTCAACCACTTCAAGAGAAATGACAACGAGAATGTCCAGCTCATGTTTGATCGACTCACTGACATCACAAATGAGCGTCAAGCCCTCAGCGCTACTGAGATCACCAAGTATGAAGTCGTTAAGACACTCCTGAGATCACTTGACAGCTCGTTTGACACCCTAGCCCTGATGATTCAAGAACGTCCTGACTTCAAGACACTCGATCCGTCTGACATACTTGAGAGGCTCAACACACATGAGTTTCAGCTTTCTGATAAAAGAGACATCTACGGTCCCAACTATGGGCAAACTCATGCCTTGAAGGAAAAAGCTGTCTCCTCATCTGAAGAAGAATCTGACAGCAGTTCTGATGATCCAGAAGACATTGGAAAGGAGCTTGCTATGCTTGTGAAGAAGTTCCAAAAATTCAGCAAGAAGAAAGGCTTCAGAAAGTCTTCACAATCAAGCTCAAGAAATGATGAAGCTTCTGCTCATCACTACAAGAAGAGAACATGCCACAAGTGCAAGAAACCTGGCCACTACATCTCTGAGTGTGTGTGTAGTGGGACAATGAGAACAAGAAGAAGAAGAAGAAGAGCAAGGAGTATGACTCTGACGACAAGAAGAAGAAGAAATGCTCAAAATCTTCTTCCAAGTCTTCCTCAAAGTCTTCATCACACAAGAAGAGATCATCTGGCAAGGCTCGTGCGTTTGTTGGCAATAAAATGGATTCAGAGGAGGAGTCCGCTTCTGAGGAGGCGGAGGTGGAGTCTGAGGAGGAGTCCGATTCTGGCATTGCGAGTCTGGCTACAGCATACGTTGCCAAGTCCATCTTCAACATTGAAGACAATGACTTCATCACTGACACCGATGCAAATGACAAGGACTACTCCACTCCCACCTACTGCTTCATGGCACGCGGTGCCAAGGTAAACACATGCACTACTCACTATCAAACATCCAGTGAAGATGACTCTGATTGTGGTTCCAAACCCAGCTACAAAACACTTGCTAAAATTGCAACTGAACAACAGAAAGCTATGGAACATATTCAAAGACTATTAGACAAAAGCGATGACCTGTTAGACGCTGAAATGACTCGATCTCGGTCCTTAATTGAAGACATAAAAAATCTTCATGTTAAGTATGAGGAACTTGAAAGTCGTCATGAGACACTCTCAACAACTCATGAAAAGCTTTCCTATGATTATCTTCAAAGGAAGCAAGATCTTGAGAAATTGAGAGCGGCTCCTGAAGATCTTCAAAAGGAAAACGAGTCACTTCGTGCCAAACAGATATGTTTCCCTCAGGAAGGATTTTTACCACCATGTCTTAAATGCATTGAGCGTGACAACACTACTTCTGTTGATGGATGTTCTACTGCTGCTACTATTGCAATATCTTCAACTATTGATGTGGTAACTAACCTCTCTGCTGAGGATACCACTGCTATTGCTGATGAAAATGCTAGGTTGAAGACATTGCTTGAAACAGGGATGTACAAAAGTCTCAAAGGGCATCAGACACTATGCGATGTTCTCAAAAGGCAGATCCTGAATCGAAACCCTAGGAAAGAGGGTCTTGGGTTCGAAATTAAAATGAATGCTGATGGCTCTTACTGGAAACCTGAGCAGTACCCCAAAACCACATGGGTTGCTGCAAAGGAACCCTCAGTGGATCCATCCACCCCGTCAGGCTTCAATTGTGCTAATCCCATTGTTGTTGATGAATCCTTTGATGCAAACTATAAACTGTTTAAGAATCAGAATGGTGAAGTGTTTGCCAGGTATATTGGTACTAACTGCAGGAATGGGCCACCTATGAAGAAAGTCTGGGTGCCGAAAAGGTTGTTGGAGAATCTTCCTGTGAATGTCGTCATGACACCACAAGTGAAGAAGACAAACCCCAGACCACAGGCTTCATACAGACAAAGGACTCACCCGAGTCGCACTAATGCAAATGTTTTGCAGGGAAGCCATACTCAGGCCTATGAATATGAGCGTGTTTCATCAAACCGCCATGTTCATAAGACCAAGAACTACTCAGCTTATTCTTATGAGTACTATTGTCCACCTGCAAGACTTTTTGCTAGGGCTCCAAAGCCAAAGTTCTCAGATGCTGCACTTAGACTCATTGCTTCGAAGCCACCCTTGAAGATGTGGGTGGCTAAGAAAGCTTAACTCTCTTTTGCAGGGAAAGGTCTCCAGCCGACAATCAAATTCATCTGAAGCTATTGCTGGGGGCCTTAAACATCTTGTAGGGCGCAAGATCAAATGCCCAAATGGTCTTTTTTATGTATTTTGTTCCTGAGTCGCTTGCTACTTGCCCTATCAGTCCTAACCTCGATCTAAGCTTTCATAATCCACTTGCTCGTCAAATGTTTATGCTTCACAATTCTCTTCGTGAAGCCTATCCCCCTAACTGCACTGTAGGGTACGACACCAGCTGCTTCAGAATGGATTATTGATAGTGGGTGTACTAATCACATGACTGGCAAGCGAAGTCTTCTCATGGACTCAACCTTACGTCCATCTGACAAAAGTCACATCACATTTGCTGACATTGGTAAAAGCAAGGTATTGGGTCTAGGTAGAGTTGCAATCTCAGGGGATCAACACATGGATAAAGTCATGCTTGTTGAATCCCTTGGTTTCAACTTAATGTCTGTCTCAGTGCTTTGCGATTTGAACATGATTGTGATGTTTGGAAAATATCGTTGCCTTGTTCTAATGGAATCTGACAAGTCTCTAGTCTTTGAAGGGTATCGAAAAGATGATTTGTACGTGGTAGATTTCTCAGCAGGACCACAACTTGCCGTATGTCTTCTAGCAAAAGCTTCAGAATGCTGGCTCTGGCATCGGAAGCTAGGGCATGCTGGCATGAGGAACTTGCACACTCTTGAAAGGAAGAAGCATGTCATAGGCATCGAGGGCGTCAAGTTCAAGAAGGATCACTGATGTGGTCCCTGTGAAGCAGGAAAGATGAAGAGGGCCAGGCATCCCTTGAAGACAATCATGACAATGACTCAACCCTTCGAACTGCTCCACATGGACCTTTTCGGTCCCACTGATTACTCAACTCTTACTACTACTGCTTGTCTCTATGGCTTTGTCATTGTTGATGATTATTCAAGATATATGTGGGTGCATATAATCCTCTACAAGACTGAAGTGCAGGATGTCTTCAAACGCTTCACCAATCGAGCCATGAACAACTATGGCGTCAAGATCAAGCACATCAGAAGTGAAAATGGCACTGAATTCAATAACACTGGCCTAGATACTTATCTTGATACTTTGGGCATCACACATGAATTCTCAGCTCCGTACACACCGCAGCAGAATGGCGTCGTGGAACGCAAGAACATAACACTTATTGAGATGGCCCGGACGATGCTTGATGAATACAAGACTCCAAGAAAGTTTTGGCCTGAAGCCATTGATACTGCATGCCATATCATCAACCGTGTTTATCTTCACAAGCTTCTGAACAAGACATCCTATGAGATCCTTACTGGCAAGAAGCCAAATATCAGTTACTTCAGAGTATTTGGTGCCAGGTGCTGGATCAAGGATCCACATCACACTTCAAATTTTGCACCGAAAGCACATGAAGGTTTTATGCTTGGATATGCGAAGGATTCGCACTCCTACAGAGTCTTCAACCTCTTTCACTATAAAGTGGTTAAAACTGTGGATGTGCGGTTCGATGAGACTAACGGCTCGTAAAAAGAGCACCTGCCAAATGTGCTAGATGAAGTTCCATCCAGTGAATCAATCAAACTTATGGGAACTGGAGAAATCATACCATCTGAAGCTCAGCCTGAAGAGGAACTTATCATCTCTGAACCTGATCAACCTGAAGACAATGGTCAGCCTGAAGACAATCCTTCTAACGATGACAATGATCAGCAAGAGCAAAATCTTCGTCCTGTCCATCCTCGTGTTGCAAATGAAGTACAGATTGATAGGATAATTAATAGCATCAATGCACCAGGTCCACTCACTCGTTCAAGGGCAACACATCTAGCTAACTTCTGTGGGCACTTCGCATTCGTCTCAATATCTGAACCCAAGAAAGTTGACAAAGACTTCATGGAACCTGAATGGATTCAAGCCATGCAAGAAGAGCTCCAGCAGTTCGAGCTGAATAATGTATGGGAACTGGTTAAGCGTCCCGATCCTCGTAGGCACAATATAATAGGCACTAAATGGATATATCGCAACAAGCAAGATGAGCATGGTCAAGTTGTCAGAAACAAATCTCGTCTCATTGCTCAAGGATACACTCAAGTTGAAGGGATTGACTTCGATGAAACATTTGCTCCTGTGGCTAGGCTTGAAGCCATACGCATACTGCTGGCCTATGCAAATCATCATAACATTAGTCTGTATCAAACGGATGTGAAGAGCGCTTTTCTCAATGGCAAGATTGAAGAAGAAGTGTATGTTGCACAACCGCCTGGCTTTGAAGATCACAAACATCCTGACATGGTGTACAAGCTCAACAAGGCACTGTATGGCCTCAAACAAGCCCCTCGGGCTTGGTATGACACACTCAAAGACTTCCTGAAGAGCAAAGGCTTCAAACCTGGTTCTCTCGATCCCACTCTCTTCACGAAGACATATGATGGTGAACTATTTGTGTGCCAAATATATGTGGATGACATTATCTTCGGCTGCACCAATAAGAAATACAGTGAAGAATTTGGATATATGATGCAAGAGCACTATCAGATGTCCATGATGGGTGAGCTGAAGTTCTTCCTTGGTCTTCAAATACGTCAGCAACGCAACAACATCTTTATATCTCAAGAGAAATACCTCAAAGATTGCCTGAAGAAATTTGGAATGCAAGACTGCAAAGGCTACACGACGCCAATGACAACTATTGGTGTCAAAACCGACGGATCTCGGGTAGGGGGTTCCCGAACTGTGCGTCTAGGCTGGATGGTAACAGGAGGCAGGGGACACAATGTTTTACCCAGGTTCGGGCCCTCTTTATGGAGGTAAAACCCTATGTCCTGCTTGATTAATATTGATGATATGGGTACTACAAGAGTAGATCTACCACAATATCGAGGAGGCTAAACCCTAGAAGCTAGCCTATGGTATGATTGTATGTTGTGGTTGATCTATCGACTAGCCTGTCCTCGGTTTATATAATGCACCAGAGGCCTAGGATAACAAGAGTCCTAGCTGAATACGCCGGTGGGGAGGAGTCCTTGTCTTGATCTCCAAGTCTTGTGGAATCTTCCTTGTATGCGGCAGCTATCCGAACTGGCCCATGAGTATACAGCCATGGGGATCCTCGGCCCAATCTAACAGATCGAGAGATGACGTGGTGAGTACCCCCTAGTCCAGGACACCGTCAGTACCCCCCTGAACCGGTCTTCAAGTTAGGGATGCCCCTCGATTCTTCCGAACCGTTCTTCATCTTCAGTCGTCGGTCTTGAAAACTGGTTCAACAAATCTTCTCATCTTCGATCTTGAGGATCGCCGAAATGCATTCGACGAGTTTACACGTCGGGTATCCGAGGAGCCCCTGTAAGTTTCCGTCCTTTATCAATGCCTTGTTATTTTTATGTCACACCTCAGGTTTGAAATTGTTCTTGGGCGGCAGCGTCCTCTTGCGTCCGAGCTCCAACACCGGACTGCATTCGAGGTATCTTTTGCAGCCAAGCACCAACGCCAGACCGCTTCCGAGCTCTAACGCCGGATTGTATCCGAGCTCCAACGCTGGACTATGTATCTGAGCTCCAACGCCAGACTGTATCCAAGCTCCAACGCCGGACTGTATCCGAGCTCCAACACCGGACTGTATCCGAGGTGTTGTAAATCACCTTGGTTCAAAGAAGTTTGAAGGAGTTTAGCCGAGCTTAATGCTGGAAATGCCCTCTATGGAGCCAGCCACTAGCGCCCGAGCTTTATGCCGGGCTGCTTCCGAGGTGGGGCACCACCTGAATGTGGGCCGATTTTTGTCAATATTTTTGATTGGTGCAATTTATTCTCTGCCAAGATATATAGCCAGTAGCCCTCAAGGTGGGTATCAATCTAAAACCCGAGATGCACCTGAAGGATGACGTAAGACCGATGATCCCAATAGCCGCTAAGACTCAGGTTGATTTGCAAAATCGGCCTGAGGATCAAGTCCTAGCTCGGCAGAATACTTCGGGACACTAAAAGCGCCGTGCTCAGTCCTCGAGACTCAGGTTGGGTGCGGCCGACCAACCCAAGGATCAAAATCTCCTCGGAAACTATATTGCACATAAAATTTTCTGCATTGGACAGGCAATGCAGTAGCCCCCGAGACACTGGTCGGGTGGCAACACCAGATCAGGGGATCGATGTGCCCCTTTAATATTTGTAAATAATAAGCCCGAAGCCCAGTAGCCCCCGAGCCTTAATGCGGGCACGGGTGGCCGAATTAAGGATTGATATCCATAGTAAAATCACAAATTATGTGTAATGACTCTATGTATCCAAGTACTTTACGTCATTTAATGCTCGGATCCGCATTGTACAAAACTTTGTTGACCGACCATGAGCTTCCACCTCCTCGGCCAGTAGCCGAGGAGTGTTTGTCTTACTTTATAAAGCCTTTATGAGGGCAAGATTTACGACAAACAAGGCAATCTGGCCATACGGTTTTATAAACAAAGGTACGCAGAGAGATATGTTATATTACTGTTTAACAGAAGAAATGTCTTCCAAAGAAAATAGTCCCGCTATCGGTTCCTTTCTTTGGGTTGTCATGCTAAGCATGATCATGAAACCTCAGCTCCAATGTAAGAGCAAAATATCGATGATTTAGTTTGGGGGTCCAGTTAATAGCCCCCGGTAGTGTTCAGCGACAGTCAAGGTCATGCCGTAAACACACTTCCGCCATTGTTATGAATGGCCCGTCATTTAACACCATCATCGGATCGCTAAGTAGTTTACGCTTATTGTGATAGTCAGTTTTCGGGTTTCTCCACTGAGGTGCTTAACCATGTGAGCTGGAAGCACAATCGCAGTGGTTCTCCCTTTGCACACCTAGCCGAACAAAGCGGAACGTAGGAGGCAAGCGCAAGAGCCAGGCAACCCAACTATTGACCGAAGACACAATTCGAAACCGATGCATATATAGCAATATCCGAGAATGTTTTTGCCGAATCTCTAAAGGTGTCCGGTGTTGCACTACAAGACTTGTGCTGAAAACACACAAATAGTTTAAAAGTGCCATAAGCTTGGAAAACCAAAAAAACGTCAGTAAAAACTTGACGTCCGAACAAGATCAAGTGTTCGGTGCCAATCCAAAAGGTGGCCTTAGCAAAAGAAGTGCTTCTGTCGTGCTTTAACATGATGCATCCTATCTCAAGACTTCAAGCGGGCCAGCCTATGGCTTCAACCTCCTATCCCGAGGGCGGAGTACTTCTCATTAGGCCAGTTTAGCAAACTAAACTCTAGCAGCTTTGAGAGAGAAATTAGGCTCCCCGGCTAGTGACCACACGCTCGTGTCGAAAAAAGGAGTGATAGATAATAATAATAATAATAATAATAATAATAAAACTTTGCAACGACTAAGAACAATAATGGCTCATATAAATTTAAGAGCCCCCAAGTGACTTGGGTAAAAGAATGATTGCATGTACCTAAGTACTTATATCATATCTATGTTCAACCGAACTTTAAACGCATCTTAACCGACCGTCGGCTTCTCCCTCTTCGGTCAAGGACCGAAAAGTGTTATGTAATCCATCTGTCGAGAATATCGACGGTGTTTCCAATAACCAGGCAATCAGACCATAAGGCTGTAACAGACAAAGCGCGCTCAGGGAAGTTATGCTATTTTACTGCGAAGTGTAAGAAGCATCTTCGAAGAAAATAGTACCCCCACCGATACCTTTCTTCGGTGCTCATTGTTATTATGAGACTTTTGCAATAGATTTTTTGTACTCATGAGTTCCGTTGTGTGCCGACCATCATTAAAAACTATAAGAGCGCTAGCTTTCGGCTTCACCCAGTCTGACGTCCGGCTCGGATGACCCGATCGTGACAATCGCAGAGGTGCTCCCTTTACTCCCTAGCCGAACAATCGGGAACGTAGGGGTAAACACAGGAGCGAGGCAACCTAGCTTGCAAATCGCTTAAGTCAGTATGGTGCATATTGTGGCGTAATACACGAACAAGGAACAAAGTCGTACAAGTATAATCATATGCAAGAGGAAAAGCTTCATGAAGTAAGCCCCCAAATGAATTGGGTATTTGAATTTATGCGTCACAAACAAAGTTTGGACAAGGAAAAATTTTCACAAACAACTTTTCTCCAAAAAAGTATAATGCTTGGTCGAACCGAACACAAGTTAGAAATTAAAGCTTTGAGCATGAAAGCGACTTAGCTGGTTAATGTGTTCGGTATTGACGACGCGGTCCGAGCTTGATGCGGGACAAGGTTCCATCCCCCAAGCCGGTCCCGAGGTGGCGGAGCGGAGAGCTCGACACGCCGAAGTGGTGACATAGCACGGTCAATGCAGACTGGCAGAGTGACGCCGAGGTCCCCGGATCATTTTCCTGTGCACAAAAAATAGTGCAAATCGGAGATAATAGTAATAATGATAATTAAAAAAATCATTGCATAATAAATAATTTATGCAAAGTGAGTAATAAAAGAAATATGGCCTGGCGCCGAAGTCAATGTCGATGCAGGGCGTCGGCGTGATGCGGTAAAGGCGTGGCAAAGCTTGAATTCATAGGTCGGTCCGAGCTCTGGATGCGGCGTTCGCCGGACTATGTACGGAAACTGATCGAACCACCATGCGACTGTCGTTAATGCGGCCACCATTTGATAGACCTGTGTACATATGATGGACAAACTAGAGTAATAATTCATTGGGAAAAATGAACCCAAACAAGCAAAAAATACTGGGATTAATAGCACCTGGTTATTTTGTTGTAGCAATCCGAAGGAAGGTGATTCCCAAAATTAGGACTCGATCCGCACACCCATTGCCTGATGGGCGATAAAACGACGGCATGGCAATGCTGGTAAAGGTTGGCTCGCCGAGGCAAAGCCCTCGGTCCAGCTAACGTGACGGAGCTGGTCGGCTAGTGACGCCGAAGTGTCCGGAGTAGGTTGATGAAGAGATGGCGAAGCCCCAGGTCCAGCCAAGATGTCTAAGCCTCGATGTCAGCCGATGAGTCAAAGTAGGTCGGCGTGATGGACACCAGCTTGAAGAAGCAATAGTGCGGCCCTGCCGATGCAGGTCGTGACGTGGTCGATGCCGGCTTGATGAAGCGACCGTGCGGCGATGCTGGTATGCCCGCTCCGTGTAATCCGTGTATGAAGCCGAGTCAATGCTGGTATGCTGAGAAATACTTGTGTTGAAGTTTGCAAGTCCCGTAGCATGCACGTATGGTAAACATTGTGTGACAAATTTGAAGCATGAGGTGTTCTTTGATTGCTTTCCTTATGAGTGGCGGTCGGGGAAAAGCGATGATATTTTCCTACCAATCTATCCCCCTAGGAGCATGTGCATAGTGCTTGGTTTTTATGACTTGTAGATTTTTGCAAATAAGTATGTGAGTTCTTTATGAGTAATGTTGACTCCATGGATTATACGCACTCTCACCCTTCCATCATTGCTAGCCTCTTCGGTACCGTGCATTGCCATTTCTCACCTCGAGAGTTGGTGCAAAATTCGCCGGTGCATCCAAACCCCATGATATGATATGCTCTATCACACATAAGCCTCCTTATATCTTCCTCAAAACAGCCACCATACCTACCTATTATGGCATTTCCATAGCCATTCCGAGATATACTACCATGCAACTTTCCACTGTTCCGTTTATTATGACACGCTCCATCATTGTCATATTGCTTTGGATGATCATGAAGTTGACATCGTATTTGTGGCAAAGCCACCTTCATAATTCTTTCATACATGTCACTCTTGATTCATTGCACATCCCGGTACACTGCCGGAGGCATTCACATAGAGTCATATTTTGTTCTAAGTATCGAGTTGTAATTCTTGAGTTGTAAGTAAATAGAAGTGTGATGATTTTCATTATTAGAGCATTGTCCCATGCGAGGAAAGGATGATGGAGACTATGATTCCCCCACAAGTCGGGATGAGATTCCGGACGAAAAATAAAAATATATAAAAGAGGCCAAATAAGCCCAAATAAAAAAGGCCATAAAAAGAGAAAAAGCCCAAATAAAAAAAATGAGAGAAAAAGAGAGAAGGGGAAATGTTACTATCCTTTTTCCACACTTGTGCTTCAAAGTAGCACCATGATCTTCATGATAGAGAGTCTCTTATTTTGTCACTTTCATATACTAGTGGGAATTTTTCATTATAGAACTTGGCTTGTATATTCCAATGATGGGCTTCCTCAAAATGCCCTAGGTCTTCGTGAGCAAGCAAGTTGGATGCACACCCACTTAGTTTCTTTTGTTGAGCTTTCATATATTTATAGCTCTAGTGCATCCGTTGCATGGCAATCCCTACTCCTCGCATTGATACTTTCTCCTTTTTTGTATTCTCCACACAACCTCCATCATCATACTCTTTTCCACCCATAGTTCTATGTCCATGGCTCGCGCTCATGTATTGCGTGAAAGTTGAAAAAGTTTGAGAATACTAAATATGAAACAATTGCTTGGCTTGTCATCGGGGTTGTGCATGATGAGAGCATTTTGTGTGACGAAGATGGAGCATGGCCAAACTATATGATTTTGTAGGGATGAGCTTTCTTTGGCTATGTTATTTTGAGAAGACATAATTGCTTGGTTAGTATGCTTGAAGTATTATTATTTTTATGTAAACATTAAACTTTTGTCTTGAGTCTTTCGGATCTGAACATTCATGCCACAATAAAGAAAATTACATTGAAAATTATGTTAGGTAGCATTCCACATCAAAAATTCTGTTTTTATCATTTACCTACTCGAGGACGAGCAGGAATTAAGCTTGGGGATGCTTGATACGTCTCCAACGTATCTATAATTTTTGATTGTTCCATTCTATTATATTATCCATCTAGGATGTTTTATATGCATTTATATGCTATTTTATATGATTTTTGGGACTAACCTATTAACCTAGAGCCCAGTGCCAGTTTCTGTTTTTTCCTTGATTTTGAGTTTTACATAAAAGGAATACCAAAGAGAGTCCAATTGACGCTCCAACTTTTGATGATTTATTATGGACCAAAAGAAGCCCCCGGAGTAAAATAGTTGGGCCAGAAGAGTCTCGAGCCATCCACGAGATAGGAGGGCGAGCCTAGGGGTAGGGTGCGCCCCCACCCTTGTGGACGACTCGGAGACCCCCCTGACATGAGACCGATGCCAAAAATTCCTATAAATACAGAAACCTCCAGAAAATAACCTAGATCAGGAGTTCCGCTGCCACAAGCCTCAGTAGCCACGAAAAACCATTCGGGACCCTGTTCCGGCACCCTACTGGAGGGGGGATCCATCACCGGTGGCCATCTTCATCATCCCGGCGCTCTCCAGGACGAGGAGGAGTAGTTCACCCTCGGGGCCGAGGGTATGTACCCGTAGCTATGTGTTTGATATCTCTCTCTCTCTCTCGTGTTCTTGATATGGCATGATCTTGATGTATCGCGAGCTTTGCTATTATAGTTGGATATTATGATGTTTCTCCCCCTCTATCTCCTTGTGATGAATTGAGTTTTCCCTTTGAAGTTATCTTATCAGTTTGAGTTTTTAAGGATTTGAGAACACTTGATGTATGTCTTGCATGTGTTTATCTATGGTGACAATGGGATATTCATGTGATCCACTTGATGTATGTTTTGGTGATCAACTTGCGAGTTTTGTGACCTTGTGAACTTATGCATAGGGGTTGACACACATTTTTGTCTTGATTCTCCGGTAGAAACTTTGGGGCACACTTTGAAGTTTTTTGTGTTGGTTGAGTAGATGAATCTGAGATTGTGTGATGCATATTGTATAATCATACCCGCGAATACTTGAGGTGACATTGGAGTATCTAGGTGACATTAGGGTTTTGGTTGATTTGTTTCTTAAGGTGTTATTTTACTATGAACTCTAGGGCTGTCTGTGACACTGATAGGAATAGCCCAATGGATTGATCGGAAAGAATAACTTTGAGGTGGTTTCGTACCCTACAATAATCTCTTTGTTTGTTCTCCACTATTAGTGACTTTAGAGTGACTCTTGGTTGCATGTTCAGGGATTTTTATATGATACAATTATGTTATTATTGTTGAGAGAACTTGCACTAGTGAAAGTATGAACCCTAGACCTTGTTTCAACGCATTGCAATATCGTTTGTGCTCACTTTTATCATTAGTTACCTTGCTGTTTTTATATTTTCAAATTACAAAAACCTATATCTACTATCCATATTGCACTTGTATCACCATCTCATCGCCGAACTAGTGCACCTATACAATTTTCCATTGTATTGGGTGTGTTGGGGACACAAGAGACTCTTTGTTATTTGGTTGCAGGGTTGTTTGAGAGATACCATCTTCATCCTATGCCTCCCACAGATTGATAAACCTGAGGTCATCCACTTGAGGGAATTTGCTACTGTCCTACACCCACCATCTGTCAACACCTGCAATGACAAAAAGTAAACAAAATTAGTACAACATAAACATAATAAAAAATTTAAGTGTATCATCATCATGAACATAATAAAAAATTGAATACGTAATAACATGAACTAATTAATAATATATATAAGGACTTAATAAGTGTATCTTCATCGTCTATATATGCTCCGGGATCAATAAATGCATCATTATCATCACTATTAGTAATGACGTGCTCATCATCATCATCAATAAATGCATCAACATGTGGAAGGCCTCCTTTACATAATCGGTCAAGCATTGATAGGTCATCTGCAGCAGTAACCTCTTCTTGTTCTGACTCTTCTTGTTCCGGCTCAAGGGTGAAGTCCGATTCATTATCGCTATCTAATTCAATGTTCTGGGGGTGAAGTAGAGCAGTTCTTGAAATGTTTTTTGGAAAGACATGTTTCTTGGAAGTATTCTCCTTCATATGTGTCTGGGTTAATGTGAGGTTCATAATCCTCTTCATTGGGGGGAGGTGGTCTAACACGTGGTGGCACTTCATAAACAACATCCCAACCATTGAGATTTGGATCACTTTGACAGGCCCATGGTAGATAGAAAACTTGGGTTGCCTATTGAGACGTAATATAGACATCGGGAACATCCAAATGGTGCTTTGTTTGATTTCCACTAGCACTATATGTTCATGAGTCCTTCTAGTCTCCTTCGGCTGGAACCAATAACATTTGAAGACTACGACGTCTAGTGGATTTGCACCATAGAACTAAAGTTCATAAATTGCTTCAACTCTTCCATAATAATCGGTATCTCCTTCACCAATAGCAGAGACACAACAATTTGTAGACTTACGGTCGGCCATAGATAGCTCTTTGCCATAGGTATGAAAGCGATACCCGTTGATGTCGTATTTGTCAAATGAACATACCTTAAAGTCAAAACCATTAGTGACTTGTCTCAATTCGGCGTCCATAAACTCTGAATTATCCTACAAGTTTAATATGAAAGGATTGTTGCATTAGCCGCAAATTAGACTAAGAAATGAAATGGTCTAATGGAAATTACCATTTGTTTGAACCAAGAGATGAAACCGGGATAGCCACCTCCATGCTTTGCCAGAAGCTCATACTCTTCGATGGAATCCTTTTGGATCACTGCTCCATACGAGAATTTGGCGACGTATCGGCTGTATCAAATATCCGGGAATAAGAGCAGTTCAAATGAATTACAAGTTGCGAAACAATGTACCGAGAACTTACTCGATGTACGGCCGCACTTCTGTTAGGTTGTTGAAATATACA
This sequence comes from Triticum aestivum, assembly GCF_018294505.1. Lineage (NCBI taxonomy): Eukaryota > Viridiplantae > Streptophyta > Magnoliopsida > Poales > Poaceae > Triticum > Triticum aestivum. The sequence continues at coordinate 384,658,580 of NC_057803.1, read as the reverse complement.
ATGAAATGGTCCGCCATTCTTCAACATCCAACGATAAGGAATTAGAAGCACCGGCTGGTGCGAGATTCCCTTTGAATAGGGTAAGGTTGGATCCACCCTTTTTAGGGTCGCCAGCATTGTACCGAGGCTTCAGATTATGCAAATGGCGATTTTTGGCTTCGTAGTGTGCTGTCACGAAATTTGCCGCCTCCCAAGTAATGAATGCCTCGGCTGTCGATGCTTCAATCCCCTTAGTTGTGTAGCACCAACGATTTCGCACGGCCCCCAACCTTGCCTCGGTCGGGGGAAGAAAAATAAAGTGTTGCATTGGATTAAAGAAGCCCAGCGGAAAGATCTTCTCTAACTTGCAGATCAACTCCGGTTCCAACTCTTCCATTTCTTCTAGCAGGCCAGGCGGTAGTTCTTTCGCACAAAGAACATAGAAGAAATAGCTCAGCTCTGCCAGTACTAGCCATTCATCATCAAGGATGAAGCCACGCAACATCACCGGCATTACCCGCTCAATCCATATGTGCCAATCATGACTCTTGGGAGAAAATATTTTCAATTTTTCAAGACTTGCTCCCCTCTTTAGATTCGCTACATACCCATCGAGGAACATCAACTGCATTTTCACCCACAAGATAATATCCCTCATAGCCGGCCTTCCAAGATTGAACCATGCCTTTGGCTTTGTCCAGTTCTGCTTTCCTTTCGGTGGTTGCATGTTTCGTAATAGTCTATCATGTAGAGCCTCCTGATTGACTCTAGCCTTAGTATTATCCTTTGACTTCCCCTCTATGCCGAACAGTGTACCAAAAAGTGCCTCGGCGATATTCTTTTCAGTGTGCATCACGTCGATGTTGTGTGGGCAAAGGAGGTCTTTGAAGTAAGGTAGATCCCACCAGCATGTCTTGTGAGTCCAGGCGTCTTTCAAATTATACCCCTTGAAATACCATGGACGCTCTAGATCTGGCCCGAGAGCATTTAATTAATCCAGGGTCTCTTGGCCTGTGTAACGCCCACGATGCGGCAATAGCTCCCATGTGTCGAGCCACGACTTAGAGGCATAACCACATAGTGGTTTTGTCGCAAGAAGGGTCATCTTCACAACATCCCATGTAATGAACAAGAAAGGGATAAATAGAGTTGGCTTACACTCGCCACGTCACACAATATTCAAATAAGTTCATACATCATCAGAGTACACTCATAGTCTGACTACGGACAACCAAATGAAAAGAATATAACCCAACTGCTAGATCCCCTATCGTCCCAACTGGGCTCCACTACTGATCATCAGGAAACGAAACATAGTAACAACAAAGATCCTCGTCGAACTCCCACTTGAGTTCGGTAGCATCACCCGCATCGGTATCATCGGCACCTGTAACTGTTTTGGTAGTATATTGAGTCATGAGAACTCAACAATCTCAAAACCCATGAGATCAAGACTATTTAAGCTTATGGGTAGGAAATGGTTACGAGGTGGAGCTACAGCAAGCGCTAAGCAAATATGGTGGCTAACATATGCTAATAAGAGTAAGATGAGAAGCTACACAATGGTCGTGAAGCTATAAGTGATCAAAAAGTGATCCTGAACTACTTATGTTCAAACATAACCCCACCGTGTTCACTTCCCGAACCTCATCGGAAAGAGACCATCACGGTTACACATGCGGTTGGCGCATTTTAATTAAGTCAAGTGTCAAGTTCTCTACAACCAGATATTAGCAAATTCCCATCTGCCACATAACCACGGGCATGGCTCTCAAAAGTTTATACCCTGCAGGGGTGTCCCAACTTAGACCATCACAAGCTCTCACGATCAACGAAGGATATTCCTTCTCCCGGAACAACCCGACCAGACTCAGAATCCCGATTACAAGACATTTTGACAATGGTAAAACAAGTCCAGTAAGACCTCCGGATGCATCGACCTAGCCTGATAAGAGGTGCGCCGTCTCATTCTCAGGGTACATCGGATGAGCGAAGCTTACAGGTATATACCAAATACCCCAAGTTACCAAGGGGCGGCCCCGCACAGTGCTCTAGTTTGGACCAACACTCATGTGGAGCACTGGCCCGGGGGCTGATTAAGTCCACGGGGCCGGAAAGTCCCTATGCAAATTTTTAGTTGTTATGGCAAATGGTAAAACCAAGGTTGGGCCTTGCTAGAGGAGTTTTATTCAAAGCAAACTGTCAAGGGGGTACCATAACCCCAACCGCGTAAGGAACACAACATCAAGGAACATAACACCGGTATGACTGAAACTAGGGCGGCAAGAGTGGAACAAAACACCGAGCAAAAGGCCAAGCCTTCCACCCTTTGGCAAGTATATAGATGCGTTAATTAAGTAAGAGATATTGTGATATCCCAACATGTCCATGTTCCAACATGGAACAATCTACAAGGCACCTGCAACTAGCAACACTATAAGAGGGGCTGAGCAAAAGTGGTAACTTAGCCAAACAACGGTTTGCTAGGAAGGTGGGTTAGAGGCTTGACATGGCAATATGGGAGGCATGATATAACAAGTGGTAGGTAGCGTGACATAGCGATAGAACGAATAACTAGCAAGCAAAGATAGACGTGATATCGAGGATAATGGTTATCTTGCCTATAAAGTTCTCAGAGTTGTCGAAAGCTTGCTCCTCGTAAATGTACTCAACAGGTTCCTCATTCACGAACTAGTCTCCCAGCTCTAACCAAAGCAAGAACACATGCAACGGAACAACAATCAATCATGGTGCAATGCACAAGCAACATGATGGAAGACATGGCATGGAATGCAAGGTATGATGTGCAATGCATATAAGTACTCCGGAAGGGAAAGGATGATCAAGGCATCAAATTGGCGAACCAAGCATGCCGCTGGAAAGGTGGTGTGATTTCGGTCAAAATGGATATAAGGATCACCGGAAACGGATGCATGGATTGCAAATGACAAGCAAAACAAGAATGACACAAATCTACGGTTTAACAACACCATAGCACCTAGACTGCAACAAGAAACTATGCTACAACACTCCAATAGAGCAACAAAGCACATGACCATAAAGTACAGGTGAAGCTCTACAAATCATTAACACTGAGCTCCTGCTAGTTCTCATTAGAACAAGCTCAAAATAGCATGGCAAAAATGCAAATGATATGAGCTTTACAGTCTTAGAGGAAATACTAAACATGTCAAAACAACATCAGGTAGCATTGTTTGGATCTAGCAAACAACATGCTATAGGAACGCTTCGTGGCAAACAAAGGCTTGGCATGCTAGTAATCAAAGCATAAAACAAAACTGCCTTACTGACCTTTACCCAAAGATGCATGGAAAATATGGTAGCACTCATACAAACATGGCAAGTTATGTGAACATTTTCAGGCTTAATAGAAAAACAGAGCATGGCAGGAACAGATTCATGATAACAACTTTGCAAGCTCATGCCACTCACCACAAATAATTACATGGCATCACAAGGCACCCAACAGTAAGTAGAAATGTTCATGAAGCGAAGCATGGCCAAAGCAAGTTTATAGGGTACATGTATCACTAGCAACACACATGGCAAAACTGATCATCATGTTAACAATCTACTAGGAACAATATTTTGCAAAAGTAGAGTATGATAATGACAAGCTAGAGTACTCCATAATTGCAACCCGTGGTACGAATGGATAGAGCAATACCACATCTTCAAAACACACTTACTGAACTACCTCGAAATGTGCATGGATCTCACGGTAGCAACAAGTTTACATAGCATTAAAATGTAACAGGAAATGACTGCAAAATATTCCAAGTGTCTGAAATCAACAACATTATGGAGCCTACTTTGCATGCTTGTGCTAGTGACCATGTAACCCCTAAATATAGAAGACTTGCACCACTGTAAAGATGGCGTGATGGAGCTCATAAAACATGTAGACATCATGCTCATAGGATGCACACAAAAAATGCAACAAAAATGACAAATCATCAAGTTCTGTTAAATTCCAGCAGACAACATCATATAGCACCTGTTCAATGAAGGTTAGGGCATCAATATGGACAGTAACATGCACGCAAATGACACTAACATGAAAAGCCTCACGAGGCGGACATTTTGATATATCATATGCATGAATCAGAGTCACGGTCACAGAGATATGGCATGTCAAACTACGGCACAAAATGTTAGGGAAAACAGGGACTTGGAGGAAATTTACCACCGGATCTAGGGTTCTGGGCACGGGTTACGAGGTGGTGGCGGATCTCGCCAGAGATCCCGCTGGAGATGATGGGGACGGCGGTCGGAGTCGCGAGGGAGGAGGAGGACGGCAAGGTGGCGCTGGATCCGGTGGCCGGAGCTTGCAGTCTCGCCGGAGATGATGGCGAGCGGCAGAGGACGGCGAGGCGTGGCCGTGGGCGCGTGCGGGAGGCAAGGGGAACTCCGGTGGTGGCGGCAATCGGCGAGGGGTGGCGGCGAGCTCGTGCAATGCCGTGCTGGCGAAGGGCGACGAAGGCGGCGTCGTAGAGACAGAGGCGCGCGGGACCCAGCGGGCCCGCGCGAGCGGGGCGGCGAAGTGGGCGCGATCGGGGTGACATGGCAACGCCCGATTGGGTGCGGCGGCGGTGATGCTGATGTGGCGGCGTGGGATTGGTGGAGGAGACGTGGCCGTCAAACTTGTCCGGCGGCGGGGTTTTCGTCCGGTAGCGCGAGGGGAGGGGGGCTAGGGTTTCATCCGTGATTTGGAAAGGGGGGATGCATATTTATAGGTAGGGGGAGATAGGAGTGTCCAAATGAGGTGCGGTTTTCGCCCACACGATCGTGATCCTATGACGGAGAGCATGGAGGGGGTTTAGATGGGTTAGTGGGCTGTTTTGGAGGGGTGTTGGGCTGCAACAAGAGATGGGCTTTTGCGGTTACACGGTTAACCGTTGGGGCATGAAATGACCTCCAAATGGAACACAATTTGACAGTCGGCCTACCGGTGATGTACCAAGGCCACTCGACAAATCTCGGGCCATTCCGAGAACATTTTTCTCCCGCTCACGAAACAAGATTTGAGGGGTGCAACGGGTGCATGTTGGAGTGTCGGATTGCGAAACGGATAACGGGGAAGATGACCGGATGCATGAGACGAGCATGAATGCAAATGCGATGCACATGATGACATGAGAGGAAATGCATGACATGAACAAAATGAAAAACGAAAACAAAACCCAACTACGAAGGGAGTATCATATCACATAGCCGAAAATGGCAAGAGTTGGAGGTAGAAATATGGAAAGTTACATCCGGGGCGCCACAACACTCCACCACTACAAGAGGATCTCGTCCCTAGATCTAGGACTGAAAGAACTCCGGATATTCGGAACGGAGGTGATCCTCACACTCCTAGGTGGCTTCTCGGTCGGAATGGTGTGACCACTTCACTTTCAGGATTTTGATTGACTGGTTGCGAGTCTTGCGCTCGGTTTCTATGAGAATAGCAATGCGATGCTCATGATAAGAAAAATCTTCTTGGAGGTTAATCTTTTCAAAGTTGATAGTGCGCTCGGGGGTCAGCTTGGATGCGCGTCGGAGCCAGGCGAGGCGACGACAGCCGGGACGAGCTTCTTTGCCGTCCCCAATAAATCAAGAGGGGCACGTCGGCAGTGCATTAAATGTGTTTGTCCGACGATGCCAGGGGATAGACTCAGCCCTTGTACACCTTTCCACCTCCTGTGTGCCACTTTGGCGACCCCTTTTTGTCTATAAAAGGAGGCTCGAGGCGTACTAGAGAGGGATTCGGATCTGTTGGACTAGAGAGCCACCGCAGCTAGTTAAAGAACACAAGAACACTCAAATATACATCAAAGCAGGACTAGAGTTTTACGCATCTCCACGGCCCGAACCTGGGTAAACGATTTGCGTGCTGACCGCCAGACCCGCTCTTTGCACAACTCCGCGCCCGCCAACCGTAGAAGGGATCTCAGTGACCCCATAGGTGTCGTTTCCCACCGACATCTCTGGCGCGCCAGCTAGGGGGTGCACAGTTGTGAAAATCTGGTCTAGCAGTTAGTTTAGCAGTTCTTCATCGCCATGGCTCCCAAGAAGAAGACGATCACAGCAATCGGTTCGTCGGGGGCTGAACAGCCTGTACCAGTACGGGCAAGTGGTGGGCGGTCGGGACGGAAGCTGAGGCGCGGCTCGCGAACACCCGCATCGCTCTGGCATCCAAAGCCTGGTGAGCGGCGTCATTCATGCGCGAGACGACGGGCCACACGCCACCAAATCCAAAGACGAAGCCAGGCCCCCCACAGGCGGCGCGGGACCCTCCAGGGGCGGCGTCGTGCCACCCACGGGAGGCACGGTGACTTCTGAGGCGCCTACGCCGGCGCCCTCGACGCGCTCTTCCCAGTTTGTGCGTGACGAGCAGCGTCACCACGCTGGTGACCCTGGGCACCGTCATGGTAAGAGTCCTGTGCATCATTCGCGAGGCATAGAAGGCCAGCATGCGCGCCCAGGTGCTGGCAAAAATGGCGTACAACCGCCAGGCCGTGATAGAGCTCCTTCTAACGTGGTTAGAAGTCAGAGCGCGTCACGGTCCATGCAGCTTTCGCCACCACCCACACCAGCAGAAGCTTTGGCACACGCGTAGTTGCTCCTCCACTTCCCTCCTGCTACAGAAAAGTTCGACGAGTGGAGATCCACCATCCGAAGCCTCGTTGGTGTTACCAACAAAGATGAGCCACGACCGGATGGGCCCTCAGGCTGGCGCTCCGTCGAGCCGGCACATGCCAGTGGTGGAAGGATCGGGGGTGCTGCGGCCACGGTGCACTCTCTCCTCCATGCCCGCCACCGCGGGTGTCGATCCGTCGTGACGACGCTTGTGATAACATTTCCATAGCATCGTCCGACCCACAGACCCACCGCGATCAGCACCAAGTTCTTCGGGAGAGAGCCCGTGAAGGCGCTCGAACCACCATCGAGCGCCGGCGCGATGCATGCAACCAGTGAGATAGGCGGTCGGGGCCCACTAAGGACCACTCAGCATCGGGGGGCTCTGGCGACCTACCCTACGAGGTGGGTTGCCCAGCCTTTACCCGTGAGCTGCGGCAGTTCTAGTGGCCCTCCCACCGCATGTTCAAGCCTGACGTTGGCAAGAAGAACAACGGCAAGACCCACCCGTCAGAGTTCCTCAGCATATACACCATCGCGATGCAAGCTGTTGGAGCCCGCGACGACAAGGTGCTTGCCAATTACTTCCCATTGGCACTCAAAACCAATGTCATGTCATGGTTGATGCACTTGCCGGCGGATTCCATTTCCTCTTGGTCGGACTTGTGCCATGAGTTCGTTGGCGCCTTTACCGAAGGCCACCAAGCTCATGGCCAGGCAAGCAATTTGCATATCATCCCCTAGAAGGAAGGTGATGTTGGGGAACATAGTAATTTCAAAAAATTTCCTACGCACACGCAAGATCATGGTGATGCATAGCAACAAGAGGGAAGAGTGTAGTCTACGTACCCTCGTAGACCGACAACGGAAGCGTTATAACAACACGGTTGATATAGTCGTATATCTTCATGGCCCGACCGATCAAGCAGCGAAACTACGGCACCTCCGAGTTTTAGCACACGTTCAGCTCGATGAAGATCCCCGGACTCCGATCCAGCAAAGTGTCGGGAAGAGTTCCGTCAGCACGACGGCGTGGTGACGATCTTGACGTTCTACCGTCGCAGGGCTTCGCCTAAGCACTGCTACAATATTATCGAGGAGGATGGTGGAAGGGGGCACCGCACACGGCTAAGAAAACGATCACGAGGATCAACTTGTGTGTCTAGAGGTGCCCCCTGCCTCCGTATATAAAGGAGCAAAGGGGGGTGCGGCCGGCCCTAGGAGGAGGCACGCCGGAGGAGTCCTACTCCTACCGGGAGTAGAACTCCCCACCTTTCCCTAGTTGGATTAGGTCTTGGGGGGGAGGAGGAGAGGGAAGAAAGGAAAAGGGGGGGCGCCGCCCCCCTCCTTGTCCAATTCGGACTTGGGGGCGGGGGGGGGGCAGCAGCCCCTAGGCCTCCTCTCCTCTTCCTCCACTTGGCCCATTAAGGCCCATTAGGTTACCGGGGGGTTCCGGTAACCTCCCGGTACTCCGGTAAAATGCCGATTTCACCCGGAACACTTCCGATGTCCAAACATAGGCTTCCAATATATCAATCTTTATGTCTCGACCATTTCAAGACTCCTTGTCATGTCCGTGTTCACATCCGGGACTCCAAACAAACTTCGGTTCATCAAAATATATAAACTCATAATGAAATTGTCATCGTAACGTTAAGCGTGCGGACCCTACGGGTTCGAGAACAATGTAGACATGAACGAGACATGTCTCCGATCAATAACCGATAGCGGAACCTGGATGCTCATATTGGCTCCCACATATTCTACGAAGATCTTTATCGGTCAGACCGCATAACAACATACTTTGTTCCCTTTGTCATCGGTATGTTACTTGCCCGAGATTCGATCGTCGGTATCTCAATACCTAGTTCAATCTCGTTACCGGCAAGTCTCTTTACTCTTTTCGTAATACATCATCTCGCAACTAACTCATTAGTTGCAATGCTTGCAAGGCTTATGTGATGTGTATTACCGAGAGGGCCCAGAGATACCTCTCCGACAATCGGAGTGACAAATCCTAATCTCGAAATACGCCAACACAACATGTACCTTTGGAGACACCTGTAGAGCTCCTTTATAATCACCTAGTTACGTTGTGACGTTTGGTAGCACACAAAGTGTTCCTCTGGTAAACGGGAGTTGCATAATCTCATAGTCATAGGAACATGTATAAGTTATGAAGAAAGCAATAGCAACATACTAAATGATCGGGTTTTAAGCTAATGGAATGGGTCATGTCAATCACATCATTCTCCTAATGATGTGATCCCGTTAATCAAATGACAACACATGTCTATGGTTAGGAAACATAACCATCTTTGATTAACGAGCTAGTCAAGTAGAGGCACACTAGTGACGTTTAGTTTGTCTATGTATTCACACAAGTATTATGTTTCCGGATAATACAATTCTAGAATGAATAATAAACATTTATCATGATATAAGGAAATAAAAAAAGAACTTTATTATTGCCTCTAGGGCATATTTCCTTCAGTCTCCCACTTGCACTAGAGTCAATAATCTAGATTACACAGTAATGATTCTAACACCCATGGAGCTTTGGTGCTGATCATGTTTTTCTCGTGGAAGAGGCTTAGTCAACGGGTCTGCTACATTCAGATCCGTATGTATCTTGCAAATCTCTATGTCTCCCACCTGGACTAGATCCCGGATGGAATTGAAGCGTCTCTTGATGTGCTTGGTTCTCTTGTGAAATCTAGATTCCTTTGCCAAGGCAATTGCACCAGTATTGTCACAAAAGATTTTCATTGGACCCGATGCACTAGGTATGACACCTAGATCGGATATGAACTCTTTCATCCAGACTCCTTTATTTGTTGCTTCCGAAGCAGCTATGTACTCCGCTTCACATGTAGATCCCGCCACAATGCTTTGTTTAGAAGTGCACCAACTGACAACTCCACCGTTTAATGTAAACACGTATCCGGTTTGCGATTTAGAATCATCCGGATCAGTGTCAAAGCTTGCATCAATGTAACCATTTACGATGAGCTCTTTGTCACCTCCATATACGAGAAACATATCCTTAGTCCTTTTTAGGTATTTCAGGATGTTCTTGACCGCTGTCCAGTGATCCACTCCTGGATTACTTTGGTACCTCCCTGCTAGACTTATAGCAAGACACACATCAGGTCTAGTACACAGCATTGCATACATGATAGAGCCTATGGCTAAAGCATAGGGAACATCTTTCAATTTCTCTCTATCTTCTGCAGCGGTCGGGCATTGAGTCTTACTCAATTTCACACCTTGTAACACAGGCAAGAATCCTTTCTTTGCTTGATCTATTTTAAACTTCTTCAAAACTTTGCCAAGGTATGTGCTTTGTGAAAGTCCAATCAAGTGTCTTGATCTATCTCTATAGATCTTAATGCCCAATATGTAAGCAGCTTCATCGAGGTCTTTCATTGAAAAACTCTTATTCAAGTATCCCTTTATGCTATCCAGAAATTCTATATCATTTCCGATTAGTAATATGTCATCTACATATAATATCAGAAATGCTACAGTGCTCCCCTCACTTTCTTGTAAATACAGGCTTCTCCAAAAGTCTGTACAAAACCAAATGCTTTGATTACACTATCAAAGCGTTTATTCCAACTCCGAGAGGCTTGCACCAGTCCATAAATGGATCGCTGGAGCTTGCACACTTTGTTAGCTCCCTTTGGATTGACAAAACCTTCTGGCTGCATCATATACAACTCTTCTTCCAGAAATCCATTCAGGAATGCAGTTTTGACATCCATCTGCCAAATTTCATAATCATAAAATGCGGAAATTGCTACCATGATTTAGACAGACTTAAGCATCGCTACGGGTGAGAAGGTCTCATCGTAGTCAATCCCTTGAACTTGTCGAAAACCTTTTGCGACAAGTCGAGCTTTGTAGACAGTAACATTACCGTCAGCGTCAGTCTTCTTCTTGAAGATCCATTTATTCTCAATTGCTTACCGATCATTGGGCAAGTCAACCAAAGTCTATACTTTGTTCTCATACATGGATCCCATCTCAGATTTCATGGCTTCAAGCCATTTTGTGGAATCTGGGCTCACCATCGCTTCTCCATAGTTCGTAGGTTCATCATGATCTAGTAGCATGACTTCCAGAACAGGATTACCGTATCACTCTGGTGCGGATCTTATTCTGGTTGATCTACGAGGTTCAGTAGTATCTTGTTCTGAAGTTTCATGATCATCATCATTAGCTTCCTCACTAATTGGTGTAGGTGTCAGAGAAACTTGTTTCTGTGATATACTACTTTCCAATAAGGGAGCAGGCACAGTTACCTCATCAAGTTCTACTTTCCTCCCACTCACTTCTTTCGAGAGAAACTCCTTCTCTAGAAAGTTTCCGAATTTAGCAACAAAAGTCTTGCCTTCGGATCTGTGATAGAAGGTGTATCCAATAGTTTCCTTTGGATATCCTATGAAGACACATTTTTCCGATTTGGGTTTGAGCTTATCAGGTTGAAGCTTTTTCACATAAGCATCGCATCCCCAAACTTTCAGAAACGACAACTTTGGTTTCTTGCCAAACCACAGTTTATAAGGCGTCGTCTCAACGGATTTTGATGGTGCCCTATTTAACGTGAATGCGGCCGTCTCTAAAGCATAACCCCAAAACGATAGCGGTAAATCAGTAAGAGACATCATAGATCGCACCATATCTAGTAAAGTACGATTACGATGTTCGGACACACCATTACGCTGTGGTGTTCTGGGTGGCGTGAGTTGCGAAACTATTCCGCATTGTTTCAAATGTACACCAAACTCATAACTCAAATATTCTCCTCCACGATCAGATCGTAGGAATTTTATTTTCTTGTTATGATGATTTTCAACTTCACTCTGAAATTCTTTGAACTTTTCAAATGTTTCAGACTTATGTTTCATTAAGTAGATATACCCATATCTGCTTAAGTCATCTGTGAAGGTGAGAAAATAATGATATCCGCCATGGGCCTCAACATTCATCGGACCACATACATCTGTATGTATGATTTCCAACAAATCTGTTGCTCTCTCCATAGTATCGGAGAACGGTGTTTTGGTCATCTTGCCCATAAGGCACGGTTCGCAAGTACCAAGTGATTCATAATCAAGTGGTTCCAAAAGTCCATCAGTATGGAGTTTCTTCATGCGCTTTATATCGATATGACCTAAACGGCAGTGCCACAAATAAGTTGCACTATCATTATCAACTCTGTATCTTTTGGTTTCAACATTATGAATATGTGTGTCACTACTATCAAGATTTAATAAGAATAGACCACTCTTCAAGGGTGCATGACCATAAAAGATATTACTCATATAAATAGAACAACCATTATTCTCTGATTTAAATGAATAACTGTCTCGCATTAAACAAGATCCAGATATAATGTTCATGCTCAACGCTGGCACCAAATAACAATTATTTAGATCTAATACTAATCCCAAAGGTAGATGTAGAGGTAGCGTGCCGACCGCGATCACATCGACTTTGGAACCATTTCCCACGCGCATCGTCACCTCGTCCTTAGCCAATCTTCGCTTAATCCATAGTCCCTGTATCGAGTTGCAAATATTAGCAACAGAACCAGTATCAAATACCCAGGTGCTACTGCGAGCATTATTAAGGTACACATCAATAACATGTATATCACATATACCTTTGTTCACCTTGCCATCCTTCTTATCTGCCAAATACTTGGGGCAGTTCCGCTTCCAGTGACCAGTCTGCTTGCAGTAGAAGCACTCAGTTTCAAGCTTAGGTCCAGATTTGGGTTTCTTCTCCTGAGAAGCAACTTGCTTGCTGTTCCTTTTGAAGTTCCCCTTCTTCTTCCCTTTGCCCTTTTTCTTGAAACTAGTGGTCTTGTTGACCATCAACACTTGATGCTCCTTTTTGATTTGTACCTCCACAGCTTTCAGCATTGCGAAGAGCTCGGGAATTGTCTTATTCATCCCTTGCATATTATAGTTCATCACGAAGCTCTTGTAGCTAGGTGGAAGTGATTGGAGAATTCTGTCAATGACGCAATCATTTGGAAGATTAACTCCCAATTGAATCAAGTGATTATTATACCCAGACATTTTGAGTATATGCTCACTGACAGAACTGTTCTCCTCCATCTTGCAGCTATAGAACTTATTGGAGACTTCATATCTCTCAATCCGGGCATTTGCTTGAAATATTAACTTCAACTCCTGGAACATCTCATATGCTCCATGACGTTCAAAATGTCGTTGAAGTCCCGATTCTAAGCCGTAAAGCATGGCACACTGAACTATCGAGTAGTCATCAGCTTTGCTCTGCCAGACGTTCATAACATCTGGTGTTGCTCCAGCAGCAGGCTTGGCACCCAGCGGTGCTTCCAGGATGTAATTCTTCTGTGCAGCAATGAGGATAATCCTCAAGTTACAGACCTAGTCCGTGTAATTGCTACCATCATCTTTCAACTTTGCTTTCTCAAGGAACGCATTAAATTTCAACGGAACAACAACACGGGCCATCTGTCTACAATCAAACATAAACAAGCAAGATACTATCAGGTACTAAGTTCATGACAAATTTAAGTTCAATTAATCATATTACTAAAGAACTCCCACTTAGATAGACATCCCTCTAATCCTCTAAGTGATCACGTGATCCAAATCAACTAAACCATGTCCAATCATCACGTGAGATGGAGTAGTTTCATTAGTGAACATCACTATGTTGATCATATCTATTATATGATTCACGCTCGTCCTTTCGGTCTCCGTGTTCCGAGGCCTTATCTGTATATGCTTGGCTCATCAAGTATAACCTGAGTATTCCGCGTGTGCAACTATTTTGCACCCATTGTATTTGAACGTAGAGCCTATCACACCCGATCATCACATGGTGTCTCAGCACGAAGAACTTTCGCAACGGTGCATACTCAGGGAGAACACTTCTTGATAATTAGTGAGATATCATCTTAAAATGCTACCGTCAATCAAAGCAAGATAAGATGCATAAAAGATAAACATCACATGCAATCAATATAAGTGATATGATATGGCCATCATCATCTTGTGCTTGCGATCTCCATCTTTGAAGCACCGTCATGATCACCATCGTCACCGGCGCGACACTTTGATCACCATCGTAGCATCGTTGTCGTCTCGCCAATCTTATGCTTCCACGACTATCACTACCGCTTAGTGATAAAGTAAAGCATTACAGCGCAATTGCATTGCATACAATAAAGCGACAACCATATGGCTCCTGCCAGTTGCCGATAACTCGGTTACGCAAACATGATCATCTCATACAATAAAATTTAGTATCATGTCTTGACCATATCACATCACAACATGCCCTGCAAAAACAAGTTATACGTCCTCTACTTTGTTTGTTGCAAGTTTTACGTGGCTGCTACGGGCTTAAGCAAGAACCAACCTTACCTACGCATCAAAACCACAACGATAGTTTGTCAAGTTGGTGCTGTTTTAACCTTCGCAAGGACTGGGCGTAGCCACACTCGGTTCAACTAAAGTTGGAGAAACTGACACCCGCCAGCCACCTATGTGCAAAGCACGTTGGTAGAACCAGTCTCGCGTAATCATACGCGTAATGTCGGTCCGGGCCGCTTCATCCAACAATACCGCCGAACCAAAGTATGACATGCTGGTAAGCAGTATGACTTATATTGCCCACAACTCACTTGTGTTCTACTCGTGCATATAACATCAACACATAAAACCTAGGCTCGGATGCCACTGTTGGGGAACGTAGTAATTTCAAAAATTTTCCTATGCACACGCAAGATCATGGTGATGCATAGCAGTGAGAGGGGAGAGTGTAGTCTATGTACCCTCGTAGACCGACAGCGGAAGCGTTATGACAGCGCGGTTGATGTAGTCGTACGTCTTCACGGCCCGACCGATCAAGCACCGAAACTATGGCACCTCCGAGTTTTAGCACACGTTCAGCTCTAGGACGATCCCCGTACTCCGATCCAGCAAAGTGTCGGGGAAGAGTTCCGTCAGCACGACGACGTGGTGATGATCTTGATGTTCTACCGTCGCAGGGCTTCGCCTAAGCACTGCTACAATATTATCGAGGAGCATGGTGGAAGGGGGCACCGCACACGGCTAAGAAAACGATCACGAGGATCAACTTGTGTGTCTAGAGGTGCCCCCTGCCTCCGTATATAAAAGAGCAAAGGGGGGTGCGGCCGGCCCTAGGAGGAGGCGCACTGGAGGAGTCCTACTCCTACCGGGAGTAGGACTCCCCACCTTTCCCTAGTTGGATTAGGTCTTGC